>NC_087254.1:34085768-34392157 GCF_037042905.1 Lytechinus pictus | reverse complement strand
TAACACAAATGCACTCTAAAATTTTTTGGTAAAAATGCCCCATGAGGGTAATTATGTGTCCAACCAACATTGGGCATTTTTATTTCTTGAGTGTAATGAAAATTTTGCCCATTCTAAAGTAATTGCCGTTATTTTTTAGCCTTACTGGACAATATGCTCCCCGCATAGGGTAAAATACTGCCTCAAATTGGTTGGACACATAATTACCCTCATGCTGGTTAAAATTTCACCCAATATATTTTACAGTGTATTTCAATCAAAGAACAGGTTCATTCATCAGTTGGCTAAGAGGTGACCTTCAGAATCCATTTATTGTAATATCATTGGCTGTTTTCTTGCAGAAATCAATGAATGTACAAGAGAGCCTTGTGAGAATGGTGGAACCTGTGAGGATGGTACTAACACTTTTGTCTGCAGGTGTCAGGATGGTTGGGAAGGTCCAACATGTGCCATTGGTGAGTAAAGGCTTATTTCAAACGTGGCATGACAAACCTCAGTATTTTTGTGTTCTCCAAAATCCATTTATTACCATAAATCATTAAGTAAAATTACAGAAAGAAAACTTATAGTAGAGTCATGTTGTTGGAGTTGTTCAAATGCAGAGCAGTCTCTGAACTTCATAATAATAACCCCATCTCTTAATTTGTAATAGCTGGGGTTGTTGTTCTCAATTAATCCCCTGTTTGCTCCCTTTCTCATTCATCACATGTTTACATTGTTTCTCTTTAAGTACCTGTTTTAAAATGATAACAGATGTCTAGTTTTCATTTTCCATTTATTCCTACAATATTTGCCCTTTTTATACTTTGTAAACTCATCAGCTGGATTAGTGTCATGTAATTTTGATGCCTTCTTATTGACCCTTTTCAGTTTAATTAGCTGTAATGTATTTAGAGATATTTTACCTTTGTTACATATGGTGGTGTGTTTCGCCATGCCTATGAAGATTGTTCATATTTAAAAGTAAAGGTAATTCTTGAGGTGATGCGCTAAGAGAGGGGGAGGCAGATTTAAACTAAATTCAAAGGACATTTTTCATCATTATAGGAAATCAGAATAATTGTGTCTAAGGTAATGCTAATATCACTGGTATTACAAGAAGGAAATGATAAATGTGATAAAAATAGTAGTAGTAATAGTACGATAGTAGTAGTAGTAGTAGTAGTAGTAGTAGTAAGTGGTAGTAGTACTAGTAGAAGTAATAGTAGTAGTAGTAGTAGTAGTAGTAGTAGTAGTATTAGTAGTAGTAGTAGAAGTAGAAGTAGAAGTAGTAGTAGTAGTAGTAGTAGTAGTAATGGTAGAAGTAGTAGTAGTAGTAGTAAGTGGTAGTAGTAATAGTAGTAGTAATAGTAGTAGTAATAGTAGTAGTACTAGTAGTAGTAGTAGTAGTAGTAGTAGTAGTAGTAGTAGTAATGGTAGTAGTAGTAGTAGTAGTAGTAGTAGTAGTAGTAGTAGTAGTAGAAGTACTAGTAGTAGTAGTAGTAGTAGTAGTAGTTGTTGTTGTTGGTGTTGTAGCTGTCTTGTTGAAGTTGTAGCTACAGATGTAGAAGTAGTCAGGCTGCAGGGCCTGGGATGCAATTGACGGAATCAACCAATGTGTTGGTATTATTGTTTATGAAGTGGTATTTATGTAGAAGGAGGAGTAGACAGCATCATTCATAACAAAAATGTTCTATTTCTTAGATCTTGCTCTGTTCATTCTCCATATCATATTCCTTTTATCCTTTTATCAAAAGATATAAATGAGTGTGCATCCAGCCCGTGTTTGAATGGAGGAACATGCACGCATGGCGTTAACATCTACTTCTGCCAGTGCACACCTGCTTGGTTCGGTGTCAATTGTGAACAAGGTAAGTAAGCCTGAAATTCATAATACACCATTCAGTATAACTTATCGACTTATCATCAAATATCATTGATTATAATCAAATATTCACAAATTTGTAAATTGACCCCTTCAGGCTTTGTATATACCAAATAGATAAGTGAATAGATATATACATGAATAAATAAATAATACCTGGTAATCCTTAAATTGCAAAAAATGCTACGTAGGATATCAGCAGAATTTAGAATGTAGAATTTATACAAATCGGAGGAATAAAAGCCTTAAGAACACTCAATTTTTGTCAATTGCTTGTGGTCTAGTGATAAAAGTTACAGTTTAAAGCTCTATGCCGCACTGAGTTAATGGAACGGATCTCAATCTCACTCTTTTTGGCTCATACATATATTAACCATTTTTTAATAGTACATCAAAACTGAGAACAGAAGCATTTGTTTACCTGAAAATAGGGATTTTCCACAACGAAAACAAACTTGATTGAATATTTACTGGGTCTAGCAGATTTGATGTGACTGGGCATAATACAAATTTAGGTAGATTTCTTAAAACTACTTAAATTGAAAATTTTACCTCTTACAATGTGATGCAAGTCTGCAATTGCATTTCGCAATATGAGATGGAGAGTAAAAAATGAGTCACTGTTGGCGGTTGTATATTTTCCCTTGCTGCCCCCAAACTAGATAGATTGACATAAAAAGCTGGCTATATCTAAATATTTTCACATCTAAATTATAAATATATCTCTTGATTTAAGAAAGTGCTTTGTAGAAGTAAAATTCTTCGTCAGTGCAGGTGAATTTATTCCACGTAAATACTACACTTTACATATTTATTTTAGGTACTATTATCTTCATTAGTAGCGGTATAAATGCTATTATTACTATCCCTTTGCATGCTAATGTTGATTTTTTGCATATTCATACAATCAAATTCAACAGTCGTAATAAATAATAAATTTGTCCCTCTCATTTATACAGCCATTATATCGCTATACATTTAGTATTCTTCAGTATACAATAATGGTCAATATCAAAAGAGCAATAAGGAAATCTAGATGATTCAAAGAAAATAACATAAATATAATTGTTATTAATATTCTTTGAGAATTAATTCAGCATGCAAAGGGTTTTGTTATTAGTACTGCTTCTATTCCATCCGTAGAACGTGAGGAGTGTAGTAGCAACCCCTGTCAGAATGGAGGGACTTGTAATGAACTGACTAATGGCAATGGATATGAGTGCACATGTGCACCAGGATACACAGGAACACACTGTGAAACAAGTAAGTATGACAGATAAATACCAGTTGTGGTAACGATGTCAAAATGAGTTCGAACAGAATCCAATGAAAGTACCACCAAAGTGCTTGTATGTATTTATAGATAAAGAAAATATGTGCCAACTAGCTCTGGAAGAAAATGCGTAAATGCTGAGAAATGAGCAAGATAAGCACGGAGTTCCATCAAATGTCGGGTATTTTTTCAAATGAATACTAATACACTGTCCCATATATTTTTTTTCTGTGTTAGTGATCATCAGAATAATCAATTTGAGCTAGGATTTCATGATTTTACAAAGAAAAATTTACATTAATGTACCAGATGTAGATGTATTATAATTGACAATCAACCTTGATTTCAAAGAGTTTCTGTTGAAATAACTGTTTGCTGCAACTACTGTATTTTACCTTTAACTAACTTCACTAATGGTAATGGATATCAGTGCACTGTCATTTATGAAAATTAGTATAAGCTGTACTGGTTTGGGGCAAATATGGTACATAGTATATCATTGTTAATATATGTATACATGGTTGTGTGTGTTTATATATATTTCTATATATTATACATACCTGCAGTTAAAAGATGAATGTTATGGCTACTACCTGTTTTATAAGGTTGTGTATTCGACAATTGGGAAATGAATAATTAAGCTACTTAGTACAACAGTGTTAGTTTGATGAATATTCACTGCTTGACAGCTGAGTATTTTGATATAAAAATGAAAAACTCACATGAATGGATTTTGACAATAGGCTTTATTAGGCTTCTTCATAGGTTTGAATTATCTAATGTCAAACTATGGTCAGGAGGATGGTAATTCCATAGGTTTGTACATAGAAAACCTCAATAAATTTTTGTTGTAACCAAAACTTGATATTCCCTTGTGCAAGGTTTCAAAGGTTGAATGTTTTCTGTTTTCAGTCCTATGGAATCTTTGTTTTTCTTTACAGACATCAATGAATGTAAAAGTGGTCCTTGCATGAACGGTGGAATGTGCATTGATGGTGTTAATGGATTTACATGTGACTGCGTAGATGGCTATACAGGGACAATCTGTAACATTGGTAAGTAGAATTATGTTTCTGCCAATAATCAAATTTTGTGGGTTTATATATATTTGGTAAAAACCAAGATAAAGATTGCTGATATAACATAGCTCATGATGAAATATTGGTTCCATGAAATCGAAGAAGTCATGGACTGTAATCTCATAAAGACTATGACATTTTATTGTATATTGCAATTGCAGCAAAAGAAAAGGAGATTAAGCAAACTTGAATTGATACCTCCTGAAAACAAAAAACGTGTTTTGTAACACTTTGTTTACCTATGAAATCCCAATTCAATATTCTACTTGATATTTTGATAGCAAGGTGATTATTTCAATTATGATTAGCACATATGTGTATTGAAATATTTGGCTCTGATGTAGGAAAAATGCTTCCGAGAAAAAACCCTTTGTTCTATCTTGGCCACTCCTGACCAAAGCCTTTTAATAGTGCTTCAAATTTCATATATGCCATTTAAAATTATGTTATGTTTTGTAATTCAGTTATTAGTGTGATGTGGTCAAAGAAAGATGTGGAATAATAAAAATATGTGGGTAATTATTTATTGCAATATAAATAGCCACAAGGCTTTCTGTTTCTCATTTTCTTTGAAAAAAAGAAAATGAGAAACAAACAATTCAAAAATTGTATTCATTGTGCAGTTTACTGAAATTCACCTTATCACTATATTGTGTTTTTACTACTTTCAGAGATCAATGAATGCTCTTCAACTCCCTGCGCCAATGGAGGAACTTGTGATGATAGAATAGCATTTTACGTTTGTACATGTGCGCCTGGATGGACTGGAGCTAATTGTGATATCGGTAAGTATGAAAGGGTGTCCGTCCCTGAAATTTTACTTTAAAGTTTTAATAAAACAATTGCCTTCCGTGTTAATAGGGAAGCTACTATTTTTTTGTTGTTATTATTATTAGCAAGGAGGGTTGTTTTAGCTGAGTTTTCCTCTATTTGTATCAATTTCAAGTGGCATTCCTGCTTAAAATTGTAATACAATTCTATTCTAAGGTTGAAATTTGGTTTATTTTTGTTCAATCCCGTATTTCATTTAGGCTTTTAGTACTATTAAAGAGAATTAGTATCACACTACCCTCCTTCCCGTACTCTGAGATCAAGCTCAACAGCATTATTCTTGTTCCTTTCATCTCAACAATATGATTAACATTCGTATGCACACGCCTCTCCTACTTCATGGAATGCACTTCCTGATTCCATGATTTATCTAAGTTTCTCTTAAGACATACCTATCAAACCCTTTGAATATTTGCCAGTGAAAGGTGTCCAATGTTTTAAATTTGAACGTGCATCTTCTTGCTTCTAAACTATGTTATTCTGACTTTGTACTTTTCCTATATCTTTAGTGCTTAGGGACATGAAATCTGCAATCTGAATTGTTATGTGTCATTTGCTATAAAAGAAACAAGTAATATTATTGTCGTTGTTGTTATTATTATTATTGTTATTCAACATGGTATTGGAATAAAGATTTGCTTATACCCCATGAAAATTTGATTAAGGAAATATATATTAAATGCAAATAATTATTGTCTACATGTTTATATAAAAAATGAGGTCAATCGCAAATCAGGAGTGGCGACCTTGGTGGAGGGGCACGGGGGTGTTGGATTATTTTTGTCACTTTAGATATTATGAGCATTGTGTTATTCTTTTTTTCTTTTGATAGATATTGCTGAATGCGATAGCTTTCCCTGTCAAAATGCTGGCATGTGTACTGACTTTATCAATGCTTACTCATGTAATTGTCAAGCCGGATACACTGGAATCAATTGTGAAATTGGTAAGTCATGCCCTGGCTTTTTTTTTTTCTTTCACATACTTTGGTAACATTTTACAAGGAGGGTATATTTCCTACAATGATAAAGGGATAGTTCCAGATTTATTTTATAATTATAAATTTCCTAGTGTGTTGTTAGAATTAGCACTTCTGTTAAGCAAAACCAAAGATAGACGGAGAAAGGGATAACTCTGGTATCAGCTATCTTAACACTTCCCAAAATTTGATTAATTCTTTGCTAAATGTTCTGATTTCAATCAATCTTGGACAGAACATTGGTCGTACTGACTTTCAAATTCAGAATTATGTTGGGTTATCAACAACGGTCAATGCCATTTTTTAAGCCATGTGTTTCTTTTTTGTGTGTATCATACATGTATATAATTAATCTTGCCAATATTTACATCATTACAATTAAACAAATATCTTTTCAGTTGTCATGTATGGAAAACTTGGCAAAAATTATTTGGGCTATGCAGGGGATCATTTTTTGAAAAATGTTTTTTGCCAATTATTTGCTCTGAGTCAATCAGATGCAAGGATTTCCAATAGTAGGCCTACAAGGCCTGTCTGTGAAAATCACTGACATCAAATCTTCATAATAAGCTCCCTTTGATTATTGTTGCAGTGCGTTTCCCCGTCAGATTCATGTAGCTCCATTGTTTAACTTTGCCCACTTGTTAACTTTCTCCCGTAAGGGCCATGGATAAATTGATGATAACTTCCTTCATCTTGGGATATTACCACCTGTGTGGGTTACTTATGTTTGTAACTAAAGAAAAGTTTAAGAGTGTGTGTTTGTGGGTCGGGGGTATGTGTTTGTGTCTGTGTGTATGTCTGTATGCTTGTTGTTGCATTTGTTCCATCTGACATGGGCATGGGAGGGAAGGTCAGAAATTTTCAAATACAAGTAGATCCCCAAATGGAATGGTTCGTGTAGCTTCTGCTTATAGGGGTGGCCTAATCAATCAGTTGCAACTTTCTTGGTTTGATATGCATATGTTTGTTTTCAGTATTTTGATTGCTGTTTTCTATGACCTGGTAAATGGTTCAAGTTCGGGTTCATTCAAACAAATCAGTCAAAGTTTGACAAAATGGAATGTAATATGGTAGGTCTGGGACACAATAGAAGTTGAGCTGTAAACGGGGCCCCTCAATAAAAGAACATAATATTATGCATAGTGCAAGCCTTCCTACGAGTTCTAATACGAAATTTATTATGAGATTAACATTATGATTGGTTGTCTTTCAGATATCAATGAATGCTCCAGCTCTCCCTGTTTGAATGGTGGAACATGTGAAGATTTCGTCAATTTCTACAGCTGTACCTGTATTGCAGGCTTCACAGGGCAGAATTGTGGAATAGGTAATCACTTTTCTGCACCTTACAATAAATGCTATAGGGAGAGGTTTCACAAATACTTACATTGATTGAAGTCACACCAAATGATATCTGGTTGTCGTTGAATTCGTTGATCTTACCATTGGTCTTTCAAAGTATAAGTATTCACCTTAATTCTAATCCTCTCAAATTTATAACCCCTTCCATGCATGCGAGCCAGTTTATACAACAAAAGAAAATCAAGCAAATCTACATTGACTATGAACTCAAGAAATTTGTATTGTTAATTGTACCAGTCTTTTGAGATTTCATTGTTTAATGTACTAAAACAATAACATTTAAGGGCAGTATCTAACATTTTGTCTGGCAATTGGTTCGTCTTCAGAGATTGTTCTTTACTAATAATGTAAATTAAAAAGATGAATCATTTGTATTGAAGTTCTAGTAGTATTAGCTTGGGAGAACGACCTCTCCTTGTATGTGCTATTGACCCTTATGAATATCTATTCGCAGCAGAGGATTAGCTTGAACTTATTTATTAATTCCAGGGTCATATTCTCGTACTTATGGTTTGTTTAAATCTGCAATAACTTAGATGAACTTTGTATGAAGTGCCAGTCGTCAAGGCATTCTCCAAGTAAATTTTACTCAAATGTTTTGGCAAAATTTTGTAAAAAATGCAATAATGATGACAATGATAATTAGTAGTAACAGTTGGATTTATATAGCCATTTTTGCCTCAGGATACAGAATGCTGATATTATCATCCTGACTTTAGCTCAAGCTACCAGTTTTTTCAATGGCACTCAGTGCATTCATATTAAATGATTATGCAATAAATTATTTTGACCATTATCTTTGCAAAGAAAATGTGTGGACTAAAAATATTTTCAGGTCTGGGTTAAATCCTTGTTTAATTATCAATATACGACCCAAAGGGGTTTCACGCCTTTAGCATTCTGCAGAACGGAAATGAATATCTCAATTAACATGATAAATCAGTATCCAGTATCAACTTATTCAAATCCTTATTAATTTTCTTTATTTATTGTAGATATTGATGAATGTGCAAATGGACCTTGTTTGAATGATGGTACCTGCGTTGACAACATAAACTCGTTTACTTGCGAGTGTGCCAGTGGATTCGGAGGAACCTTTTGTGAAATAAGTAAGTTTTTCTTGTTTCCTTTCTCGTTGTAGGATGGGGGTGGGGTGTTTTGATTTTTAAGGCCTTCTTTTTTGTCTTTGGGTTACACAAAAAATATTAATTCAGCAGTTGTTATCTTCTGCAATTTTGCTCTCTATGATATTGCATAACATTTTGTACAAAAAAATATGAAACACTGCTTGCTAACTTTTCCAAATGGTTGTTTAAACTCAATTGTCCAGACACACAACTAGATATACATAATTTGAGAATAAGCGCTGTTTGATTGTTAGCATTTGTCTTATTAAAATAATAATCATAATCATAAACAGTTCTTGTATAGCGCATATCACAGTATGAATATAACGTCTACTATGCACTTCCAAAGGACTTGGATATTATTACCCCGGCTTTAGCTTGGCGGCCGTAATTACACACATTTCAAGGAATTAATTCGTACCTCACCTGGGTAGAGTGCAGCACACTGTGGATGAATTCCTTTCTGAAGGAATCTACACCATGGCTCATTTTGTATGTTTGTCAAAAAATAAAAATAATACAAAAATAATAATCCAGGTAGTTTTTATCATTATCATTAGCCATGTGTATGATCTTTCTTGGAATGAAGAAATAATCATTTTGTTCCACTGACTTGCAACAGGCAATATTTAATGCTGACTCAGAGATAGTGCATATTGTTATGTACACAAGATGTTCATTCAAACATAGAAAGCGCTTTGAAAAAATATAACCTAACAACAGTAGTAGTACAACCATGATATAACTTTCTAAAATATAATCAATGAAAATTTATCTTCTCACTTGAATGTGGTCTACAGTATAGAATATAGGCTTCCCAGTTACATTAGTGGTTAAACTCATTCTTATATTTTTTTTGGTCACTTTCGAATTTTGACCGACATGATCGCATCTAAGTAGATACAATGCATTGTGTATACTTATTGTTTTATTTTATTATCTAACTACAGATATAGACGAGTGTGCCAGCAGTCCATGTCGATCAGGTGCAGATTGTAATGATCTGATAGATGGCTATGAATGCATATGTCAACCGGGTACAGAAGGACCCCGATGCTTTATTGGTACGTTTATTAATTGGTTTATTATTAATGAGATCTTGTAAAAAAAAAATGTTGAAACTCATGATAGCGCCATGGTTTGATAAAAACATGTAGGAGGACATGATAATGATACTGCGCCAGACAAACAAAATTTCCTTGCCTTTTCTTCAAGATTCTACACAATAAATAAGATCTCAGAATAATTATTAGGTACGTCCCCCCTCACTGAAACAAGTATAATGGTGTAATGCAAAGGAATTATACTGGATATTGATATTTAGCAAAATATATCATCTAAATTATTCTTCTTCTGGTCTTTCGCAACGTTTTGTAACTGAAATTAAAATGCTACTTGAATACAAATCAAACCTAAAATGTGATCAATCTATAATTCCTATCTCTTTCATGATTCAGATCACGAATTCATGATCTAAATTTGTTTTCATGCATTCACAACTTATTTTTGAAGGGGCCATGATTTCTGGTGTGTATACATCAATAAAACATAATAATAAAAGCTCAAAGAACTGATGGTGGTTTTTCTTTGAGCTGTTTACACATGCAGTCTTCCACAGCATGCATTTACACTGCATGTATCATATTGATGACAACTTCGTTATTTGATATCGCTTACTGTTCAGTTCCTATTTAAAGCTGATCAACGCGGTTTGAGACACTCTTGATTTTACCAAAGGGTAATTCCATAAAACGTTAACATTCATTCTCCTCTATGTTGGAGTTACTTTAAAAAATTCTTCTCTTTTCTAATTCATGTGAAAAATTGCTCTCTAACTATTACCACTCAAGCAGTGTAGTAAGATAATATAAGAATGGAGAAATCTTGTTCAGCATCCAAGAGTGTTTGAATATTTTATTGGACTTGACCCTTAGAGATTCTGTCAAATTTTTAAAATGGAAAAGGGTTCATTTGATATTTTCACCTTGCTTTTGCAGACATTAACGAGTGCGCAAGTTTTCCTTGCATGAATGGCGGAGTTTGCACGGATCTACCGAACGCATACACCTGCACATGTCTGCCGGGATATACGGGCACCAATTGTGAGATTGATGTAGATGAGTGTAGCAGTGGCCCTTGTATGAATGGGGGTATATGCACTGATGAGATTGATTTCTTCTCATGCCAGTGTATCAGTGGATTTGAAGGACTTCGCTGCCAAACAAGTATGTAAATCTAAAAATTGCAACCATTTTTATTCAATTTGTAGTGTTGCGTTTCTTCTGTCCATATGATTTTTATTATTTCAGTCTCCCTATAACGAGAGTCTTGATGTTATAGTTATGATTAGGCTTTCTTAGCAAAATCTGTAATTATATTTATCATAATTATTGTTATTCTGATTTTTATCATTATCATTTTTTATAATTATTAATATCATTATTACTATTATCATCATTATTATTATTACTATTATTATTTATCATTGTTTATAAAACTATCTATTATTAGTAGAAGTATTGTGATTATTACTTTATTATTTGTATTTATAGTATAACTATCCTCATGCCTATTATTATTATTTTGATCATTAGACTATGGGTAATGCTGATGGAAGTATCAGTAAAGTAATAGTTCAAGCAGTATCATAAAATTAAGTTTTGAGAGATGAAGTGACAATACACAGAAATATGTCTCTTTATATGATTATTTTTATGATATGACATTTCTCACATGGCATTACAAACTGTCGTATTTGAAGAGTTTTGATTTGATACTTTCTAACAATGATAATGTATAAGCAACTTTTCTATTATCATTAATGTATTAGTACTTGATGGTTAATACATTTACCAGTTTCCAAAAAATTATTCCTCCAGTACTGAGAGATTTAACATTCAGATATCAAAAGTTTGCAATCTCGTCAATAACAAATTCACCTCTATTTTTATAATCCTTTGCCTAAAAGAGCAGAGTAGGCATTAGGTTTTCAAGTTGATTCCCCTCTTCACAACATTGGGAATCTCAGAAATTGATCAAATGACTTCACTTCATGAAGTAATTTTGATATAGGTAATACTAAAAGAGATCGAATCATCAGGGATAAATCAAGAATTTACAAGTCAATAAACATTTTGGAAAGGATAGTGACTGCAATATTTAATAAACAAATAATTTATTTTCAAAACTATCAAAATGGGTGGTCTTTATTCCCTGAATTTTTTCTTCAAAATAGTTTGTTAAAATAAATGTTTATAATTTTCTCATATTTTCATTCATATGATCGGTAATATTTGAAACATGAAGAGGTGAATGAGGAGCATGAGATGTAACATTTCTTCATTCATCATTTTTTTCCTAGATATTAATGAGTGTGCAAGTAATCCTTGTCAGAATGGTGGAGTTTGTGCAGATGGGGTAAATAGCTTTTCCTGCACCTGTGCTAATGGTTGGACGGGTACAAAGTGTGAAATAGGTAAGCAGTACACTCCGCTGATCGTACATTGATCCTTCATTAGTCGTCTGTTATCATTATGAGAGGTGATTTTTGAGGTCTTAAATTATTCCTTGATTTTAAAGATATTCACCACAGGCCGACACCTAAAAGCACTCTCAAGAAAGAAGTCACACATTTCAGTGATTTTCATGAACTTGGATCGAATTTTCTCCTGACAAGGATGATAAATTAATTGTCAGTTGTCTATATAGGCCTCCTGATGCCGACGACGTATAGTCAGAAAAAATACTAGATACACTAGAGAAAATAAGAAATGTGAATGAAGAATTGATTCTCCTTGGTGATACAAATATTGATTATAGAAATAGTGATTTGCAACCCAATAATCTTATTGCTAATATTGAAAACTTATTTCTCCTCACCCAACTGGTTGATAAACCAACAAGGGTTACTCTTACGTCATCAAAATGCATTGATCATATTCTGAGTTCGATTCCAAATAAACATAGTATGTGTGATGTAGCAAACATTTCACTAAGTGACCATTACTTGATATATACATGTGTCAATATTTAGAAACAAACAAAGGATCATACCGTCAGGCGTTTTAGAGATTATGAAAAATTTAATGAATCTGATTTATCGAAAGGTTGAAAAATACAAAGTGTTTCGATGTTATCGGTAATAATGTACTAAAGGACTTGTGTGTTCAGACAGCATGGGTTAAATGGAAGGAGGCTTTTTTAGAAATGAGTAATGAATTTGCTCCAATGAAAGAAGCAAGAATGAGAAAGCGTTTTAATCCCTGGATGACCCCAGACATCGTTAATCTTATTTATAGGAGAGATTATTTAAAACATAAATTTGATACTTCTAAATGTCAAGAAACTCTAAATGAATATCGGAGAATAAGAAACAAAATTACTTGTATGATTAGAGAAAAGAAAAAAAAGAGTACTACAACAATATATCTCGTGAATACAATAATGATCCTAAGGAACTATGGAATGAGTTACACGCTGTCACAGGCAACAATAAATATGAGAGTAACACATGTGAGGTTGACTGTGATGAAATGAACAATCATTTTGCAAACATTGGTAAAATGATAGCAAATACTTTTCCTGAAAAGAAATTTGAATGGAAACATCCTGAATTTGTTTATTCTTTTGAATTTAGAAATGCTGAGATAAACAACATTTTAAAACTTCTTAATCGCCTTGACAAAAGCAGTAAGGTGGATGTTTTAGGCCTAGATACAAAATTATTAAATATCGCAGCACCATACATATGTGATATATCTCTAACCCTAATCTACAATTAAAGTTTATCTTCTGGCGAAATACCCGACGACTGGAAAATAGCAAGAACAACCCCGGTTTATAAAGGCAAGGGTTCAAAGAATGATAAAAAGTATTACAGGCCTATTTCTGTTGTTAGCCATGTTGCTAAGATCATCGAAAAAGAGGTTCAATCCCAACTATTGATGAAAATGACATGATCAATGTCGACCAATCAGCCTTTTTACCTAATCACTCTACCTCAACTGTCTACATCGCATACTTGATGATTTTTATGAAGCCATAAATGAGAGTGCACAAGTAGCTGCTTGCTTCTTAGATATTTCCAAATGCTTTGATTCCATCGATTATGATTTACTGATTTATAAATTAGAGAAGTATGGAATACGTAGCAATCAACTTTAATGGTTTCAGAGTTATATTTCTAATAGAAAGCAAACTGTACAACATCAAGGTAAACGATCACAGATGAGGAACCTCACAGTAGGCATTCCTCTGGGTAGTGCCCTTGGCCCCACCATTTTCCTTATCTTTATTAATGATATTTCGGAATATGTTACAAATGGTTCATGCAATATATTCGCTGATGATGTGGTTGTTTATATTAGTGGAAAAGATAATACCGATGCAAATGCAAAATTACAGGCAAACATGGTTGAAATCAATAAATGGTATACTAATAACAGACTTTGAATTAATAAAGATAAAACTAAGGTGATGCTATTAAAATCAAAATCCTTAAATGAACTTAACATTTAAATTGAAGAGCACAAGATTGAGCAAGTCAATAACATGAAATATCTTGGACTCACGATTGATGATAAGTTGAAATGGAATGCTCACACTAATCTATGTAAATCTGTCGCATACAAAGTCCATATTCTTGCCAAACTTAGTAAATTTGTTAACTCTAACTTATTGAATATATTGTATAAATCCACAATTCAACCATGCTATGATTATGCATGTTCTGTATGGGGTAATTGCCCAGAAGTTTACAAAAAGAAATTGTTGAGAACACAAAAAAGAGCAGCACGTATAGTCATGAAAAACTTTGATTACGAGAAATACAATGGAACTAAGTTAATGACGGACTTGTCGTGGCCAAACATTGAACAAAGACGCAACTACTTTCTTGCAACACTTGTGTACAAATGTATTAATGGCACTGCTCCTGGACGATTATGGAATGAAATTGAGATGTATTGTGACCGCCATGGATTTAACACAAGAAACGCAGATTCTTTAAATGTAATGATACCTTAACCTAAGCTAGAATTATTCAAACAATCATTTAAATATACTGGTGCTAAAATATGGAACGAGCTTCCACCCAGTCTCTAAAATGCAACATCACTCGATAATTTTAAATTCATATACAAGAAATTAATTCTAAAACCCTGATGTGCAATTCATATGTACTACATTACCTGAGAGTTTTAATTGTTAAATGAAAGAAATTGTATCCCAAACCCGGATATGCAGTATCATGTACATTTTACATACCACTTTGTTCAAATACACTACGATCCAAAATTTTTTTTTATAGTACCGTAAGGGTACTAGTATTCAACCCGTTTGGAGAGTTTCTTCAAATATACAGAAATATGGAATTTACCTGAATTTTAGACCTGTCTTATTTCCAAGAGCAAATGCTGGTTATTCTATTCCCGTTATTTTTTTCTTCAACCCGTCAACTGCGTGCGCAGGCGATCGAATTTTACGGCGACGGTTTTTGGTACTAGTATTCAATCCGTCGGTACTAATATTCAACCTAGTGATGAAAGATGGCCCTGTCTCTCAATCTGCCCTTGTCCCATCCGACTATGGACTAGACCATTTGAGATGAGACCAAACAGGGAATTAATCAAAGCCAGAGACTTCCATAGATCTAGATCTAATTTAGCAATCTAAACCCTTTTGAAAGTTGCTATCAATCCTCACTAGGTTGAATACTAGTGCCATTCAGTGCAAAAGGCCATCACCGCATAATTCGATCCTCCGCGCATACAGTCGACAGATTGATAAAGAAAATACCGACAACAGATTACCCTGGAAATAACAAAGGTATGAAATTAAGATAAATTCCCTATTTCTAAATATTTTGGGGAATATGTCAAAATCTTTGAATTATGCCGGGTTGAATACTAGTGCCCATACGGTACCTACATGTATATCTTTGTCATAATTCGTTACAATTTATTTAGTATCATTTATTTTAAATATTTATAATTCAGTTTGCTTCATAAATACATACCACTTTTTTTTATTTCTATCTCATATCAGTGTTCAAATTATAAACATCTTTTATTATCCTGCTTTTTATCGATTTTGATATAGTTCTGTAATCATTAATTCATACACTTCGTCTCTGAATTATGTACTTTAATTCGTTGATAAATAATTCAATTTAATTACATTTACTTTATTTCTTTGCATAACATATTTTAAATTTTCTTGTATTGCATTGTATCACTTTTAGAACAATTTTTTAGATATTACTTTGATTTTTATCTCATCTTAAATATATTATTGATTTACATGTATTTATGTTTTTAATGTCAGGACCATTATGTAAAACAGTTTCTTAACTGATCTTGTCATCCTGAATAAATATATTTGAATAAATAAATAAACAAGGACTGTTTATGAATTAGAGGCAATCACCTTTTTTATTCAATTGTATTTTTTTCTTAGATTTTATTTTATGATTTGATTCTCTTGCTACAACCAAGAAATACTAAGTGCAAAATTAAGGTTTTTTAATTGTAAAATAAGGTAACAATCTGTTTATATATTACTAGTGATATCAAAATGACTTATTTAAAGATTAACAAAGCCTCATTGACATCTATTTTAGAGTTGTTGAGGCGGAGTGGATAAGTCTCTGACCTTTTGGGGGCTCAAATCCCACATATCATTTGGTAAGGCGTTTATCTACATTTGCCACTTTCTATATACCTAGGTGTAGGAAACGGGTTCGCGCTAGAAAGAAATTCCTTGAATGCTCCAGCATCTTATTTGGGTAGCCGTGTTATGGCAGGGGCAATAGAATACAGCACTTAAATGAGAGCATTGCATTAAGCGCTACGTGTATATAAATGTTGCATCTTATTGTTATTATTATTTATTTTGAATACATTTTTCCATGTCCGAACAGAACTAGATGAATGCGAAAGCAACCCATGTGTGAACGGTGAATGCGAAGATGGTGTATATGCATTTACTTGTTACTGTGATCCCGGTTGGACTGGACAAAGATGTGAAATGCGTGAGTAAAAATTATTTTTAAATTTGATCCTATTCATCAAGAATGTTGCAACATTGGTGAATTTAATAATAAATTTATAGTGTTGTGAGCGTTGTTGCACAGTGGATTAGTCTCCAAACTCTGAAACCGAGGGTCCTGGCTTCAAATCCCAGCTGTGGCGTACTTTTTTCTGCAAGACATTAATATTAATCCACATTTTGCTGCACTTGACCGAGGTGAGTGAATGGGTAGCCGGTTGAATTTAGTCCTTGAAAGCTATAGCACCTATATGGCGGCTCAGCTACAGCAGGGTATGATAAAAAAACAAGTATTAAGCACAGCAGAACATTTGAATTGATATAGCTACTGCATTTGAATGAACCCAGTATTAGTAATAGTAGTAGTACTAGTAGTAGTAGTAGTGGTAGTGGTGGTCTTTTATTATTATTTTATCGATTTTGAAATAATTGATTCTATTCATTGAGAACCTCGATGAATATTCCTTTCTCAGATGATTGATGCTATTCATCAAGTAAGATAATATTGACAGGCCTGAGGGGAACTTTAAATATATTGCCTGCAATAGATTTATATTTGCCTGAGTCGTTAGATGAGGGCAATATCTTCCCCGAAAGAAAAACCACATTTCCACGCATTTTCTCACTGACTTTCCTGAGCGGGCAATAAAATTGGGACTGTGAATAATAAATTGGAGACTTATTGACCAACCATTTGATCAAAGTGATAAGCAGGCAATAATATACAATGTATTAAAGTTTTCCTGATTTCTGATACAGTTAATAATGGTCAATGTTGATTTGTGATATTGATAGTATGTCCTTGTTGAATTCATTATTTTTTTTAATTCATATTGTATGATTTTGTTAAAACTGTTATACTCCCATTTGGGGGTCAATGGGTTGAATAAATCTTACGTACATGAACTTGCATGAAACACCCAATACTTGAAATAAACACTGATAAAAGTATATTCTGTTTTTAATACTTAATTCCCTTTTGAAATTACTATGCATTGAGAGAATGATATGAAATACCAAGATGCCTGACTTGCAGGGTCGATATTTTAACAAAGTACTTTGACAGTGCCCTTTTATTGAAACAATATTTATATCTCTACACAGAAATTGATGAATGTTCTAGCGGACCATGCAAGAATGGAGGCGCCTGTACTGATGGAATCAACAGCTACTCTTGTCAATGTCTGCCCGGCTGGACTGGATTCAATTGTGAAATAGGTAATCTCAGGAATTATTATTTCATTGTAATATTTTCTCGATTAACTTTGAGAAAATGTAATAACAGTTATAGAAATTGCTGGCCATAATACACCGATTTCATTCAAGCTATCAAGCACATCAATCCTTTCATTACCTTAGACAGCTATCCTACCCCCTTCCACCCCCCCCCCCCCCACCCAGAAATGTCAATGATAAAACCTGCTATGCTGTTGGTAATTTTTTTCTAATTTATAAGTGTTCTTATTTTTTCAGATATCAATGAATGCGGCAGCAACCCTTGTTTAAATGGAGCTAGATGCCAGGATGGTCTGAATCAATATACTTGCATTTGTGCTGCAGGATGGACAGGAACCAGATGTGAAATAGGTATATAGGCTTGTTCACATTGTAGAGATCTGTGTGACTGTGCAAACACCAGACAAGATCATAGTTAGCCAATGTCCTGAATGGGAAAGGGGTTGGTTTATCAGTTATATCAAGTGCTTGCAAAGTAGCAACAGTGCCTCATGGATAGCTTATAATACCATGTTTAAAAATGAATACCTCCATTTGGATATAGAATGAAACCATGAGTTAACAATAGATTGCTCTCCAGAGCATTCCAATTTGTGCTTGTACCATTCAGCTAGAGCATATATAGAGAGAAGCTATTCTTCTCTCTCACTTTATAATAAGTGATGTTCGATATTTGGAATACCAGTGTCCCATTTCTAAAAGACTTGTTATAGTAACAAATGCACAATTGTTATAACAAATTTACTATCAGCCAATCAGATACATGTATTTCAGCAGCTTTCAATTATTTTTTTCAAATTGATTTTCATAACAAATTTTATGAAACAGGCCCCAGTTTACCCTTATTTGAGTGTTGCTATGGCAGGCAGTCATCTTACAGTTTCATGTCAGTGGGATTGTCTTAAAATCTATATTTGATTAGTTTGATGTAAAAACTTTCTACAAATAATTTTATTATGGTTTATTATTTGGTAAATATGTGCTACTTATCATCATATTAATTATGATGGTAACTTTATGCCTAAAAAACTTTTTTAAAAAATCTCCATCTGCATATGCTTAAGAGTGTTTGTACAAACTGAATAATTTTGAGCTTTGTTTCAGCTCATTGTACCCTGTTTTAACAAACCTTGGAAAAGCATACATGCATTGGAGTACATGGTACCAAATCTAGGTAGAGAAGGGTCGATGTAGATTAATGTTTTCCCAAGGATTGGAACTAACTGTCTGGGAATGATAATACATAAAGCAAGTGACACAAGTAAAGTATTTTGCTTCATGCATCACATTTTGTACAATCTTGGGTGATCCCCAAAATATTTCATGTAAGTTAAGCAGAACGACAACAATAGCAGGTCAGGTCCAGTTTTATTTCCATAAATTCAAGTGTTGGAAAAGTATTTTCATATAAATATACAATTCTGAGCATTTCCAGAGAGAACAGGTAATTAACCCCTTGTCTACTCGAATCAGATGATCCCTGTACAAAGTCTATGGGAATCACAGAATTCACTAGTCAACGGGGTAACATTTGCCCGAATGAGCAGTCATAGATAAATAAACTGCTCTATTGGAAATGATCCAATTCAAAATTTCTGAATGCAGAGACAGACACTGTTCTCATTTTAATACTAGTATACATTTCGTAATCTCTTTTTACTCTCCATGTGATTATAGATATTGACGAGTGTGCATCATCGCCTTGCTTAAACAGTGGGTCTTGCATAAACTCCCAGAATGGATACATGTGTACATGCACACCAGCATACACTGGCACCAACTGTCAAATCGGTAAGTTTAAGTTAGGAAAGGATAGTAAAAAGGATATGGAGAATTGCAAACAACCAAGGTGGATACTGTCCCAGCAGTCCCTATACAATTAAAATTCTTAAAGGGGATGTTCTTCGTGGTGATATCTTAATTTTAATAAAAAATATAGAAAATATTGGTGATTTTTTTTTTGAAAATCCGCCAAAGAATAAGAGTTTTTTAATTTGAGACGTCATATGCAAGCAGCTTCCCTATTTATCATTAATTCATTTTAATGCAATATGAGCAATAAAAATATCTTACTTAGAGAAGGGGATATTAACTTTTGTGTCAGATGATACTTCCAAGGCATAAATCTAATATTTGTGAGAAACCTAAATTTGGGAGAATTTATATGACACAACTTGTCTTTGACCTGTAAAAATAAAAGTTAAAAAATTTCATTACTCCATTATTCTTTGGCAGATTTTCATCAAACCATTACCAACACCTTTCTCTGTTTTTTCTGTTTTTTATTAAAACCTACTTATTATCAGGATTAATATTCCATATAAGGGTCGGTTTCTACTGTACATATGAAATAATGGTAAAATCATTATTGAAAAGGTATTCATTAAGTACATAAACCATAAGACGGATCATTTATTTTGCAAAGCTGGTAGATGTTTATTAGATTTATCCGTACAAGAATAAAATAAAATGTTTTCCAAATAATGAGGGAGATTTACATGCCGAAGTTCCTTTGTATTCAAATGTAACTGAAAATGCAGCATTTCTAGACTTATCTGACTAATGAAATTATGAATATATGACATCTATTTCTATTTAACTTAGTTGATAAACACAGATTTAGATGTCAATTTTGTTATTTTTGTTATTAAAAAGCAATGAAATGCTGTAGTCATTTAACTCGAGGAAAATTTGTAAATTCTTCATTGAGTGACAATTTTCTTCCATTGACAGAGGTTGATGAATGCCAGAGCAATCCTTGCCTGAATGCAGGGTTCTGCAATGACAGGATAAACTTCTATACATGCACCTGTGCCAGCGGTTACACTGGTGTGCACTGTGAGACACGTGAGTATTAGTATTTATTATCATCCACTCTATTCCGGAATGGCGCTGTGCAATTGGTGAAAATGAATCACTTGATTACTGGTAGATTTGTCAAACAATACACCAGACGCCTCTAGATGGTGGCTATACTTCTTCCAGAAGAAGAATAAGACAAGCTGGTTTTCTACTTTTCACTGGACTCTCCAGCGGACTCTCAGCTAAACAGTTTTGATCTAAAGACTCACAAAGAAAACTGTTATCATCTGGAGTATGCAACTATATACTGTACATACTGAAAGTGTATTGCGCTGTTTGTCTTGTTGGTGGTAAAAGTTCATTGTGTATTGTCTTAAATGGCAGTTGGCAGGCGCATTATCTTCTTGAAAAACACACCTATATATTGAGACGCACAGAGGTGCGCATTAATGCGCGCACGATAAAAGCAAACAGCTTTAAAATCAAATACAGTACAGGCCAAAGGTTTGAGGCCACCTCAGATCCAAAAGAATTCCGCATTTATTTAAATGTATTGATACTAAAAGGGTTATGGGCAGTTCCTTTACATCACACAAGCATGTTTCCAACGGCTTTCGATTGCACTTCTGTCAAACCCAGTCGGTTTTCATAATACACTGTATATTCAAATTTCCAGCATACCTTTAAACTTTAAAGGTTTGCATAAAGTTTGAATTATTTAATGCAAAGGTTGGTTTTTGACAACCCGAAAGCTTATCAGAGGCTTGTTCGACATAGCAACAAAGAATATATGTTAACCTGTGGACAGCCAACCTGTCAATCAGACAGCCAACCTGTCAATCAGACAGCCAACCTGTCAATCAGACAGTCAACCTGTCAACCAGACAGTCAACCTGCCTGAAACGTCGAGTCTTCTCTCCTGCTCTACATTTCCACTAGCCAACTCAAGCCAGCCAGATAATTGCAAATGTTTTGTTCTCAAACTTCATCAACAATATTTTTCTAATTACATCATCGCCTCTTTTATATTTATAAATATAGTAACATTCAAGGAAATCGTGAGCATAATTTAATGTGGCATCATCAATCTATTTCTTTATACAAGGGTGATTCATTCTATCTTTAATCTTCAACTTTAATGCTAATTTTATTCAAGCAACAAAACTGGATGTGAACATGTGAATGCCTATTTATTAAGTGCAATCGATCAATTTTTGAGCAATCGTATTCATCAATTTTTGAAATATCATTTTTTTTTTATTCAGCGATTCGTTACTGCTCTAGCAATCCGTGTGTTAGAGGCATCTGTGTTGATGAAGTCAACGCTTTCAGATGTGTATGCGATGCAGGCTGGACCGGGGTATTATGCAGCACAAGTAAGAATTAATTCTAAGAAAATGAATTCTCAGGTTTTATGTTATTAAATGGCTAATGCTATAATATGCATGCAATTATTGTTCAATTTAAGAATCATGACCATCTTCATATTCTGATGCAAACCTTATTCAAATATATACCAAAAATAATTCTTCAAAGAAAATGGTCTGTAAATGTTATGAAATGGAAGATTATGGGGTGTATAAGATGAAATATGTTCTGTAAAACAAAGTACAAATCACAAAGCCAATAGAATGTGCAAATTCCAATCAAAAGAGCTGCATAAAACTTAACATAAATGTATTTTTTTCATATTCAGTTAACAAAGTAGAGCACATATAAAATATCAATTCTTGAAAGCTGCTATAGCAAAACATGTGATTTCGTCAAATCGTGTACTGTTGATCAAATCATACTCACAGTCGAGTTAAATTTAATTTACCTATCCCCTAAACACTTGCTATCATATATAGAAAATGAACAAAAAGTAATATCAACATCATTGAACAAAAATAAAATGAAGAAGATTGTTAAACTGTATACATGTAGAGTATAAATAAGATAAATATTGAACTAAATGAAATTTAATTCGATTCTTCACCTCACGATTTCTTTTCTTTCAATTTGTATTCTTCACATTCTTTTTTCTACAGTCTTTTTCTTAATAAAGTAAAATTATATTGATATTAAAACATAACAACATTGATGGTGTTTCTCATGCTATGATAACTATTGTGTTTCAGACATTGATGACTGTGCTATCAACCAATGCTTGAATGGGGGTACGTGTATTGACGGTGTGAATAGCTTCAGGTGTAGTTGTGCACCGGGATGGACAGGAGACCTATGTGGCCAGGGTAAGGAAACAGTAATGTAGAAGTTCGTTCACAGTTTGTTGTAAAAATACCAGAAATATATCAAAAAATATTGGTGAAGGTATGAGGAAAATTCATCAAAGTTTAAGAAAGTTATTAGAATCTCTCAGTATTTGATTTGTGACGCCATATACAAGCAGCTGCTCCATATGTTATGTAATATAAAATGCATAAATTTCCATTTTCAATGCTTCATCAGTTCATGATGACTAAATAATTTTTTTCCAGGAGCGGGTGATGAATAATTTGTCTGATCATATACTGAAGGTACAATAAATCGCATTTTCAATTTCTTGAGAAAATTACATTTTATTGATATCTTAAATTCACTACACATAGGAAGCTGTTCGCATATGATGTCACAAATTAATTCATCTTGATACTGGAAGTTGCTAGGATTGCCATAATTAATATTTTCACCACAAATTAGCTTTCGAGGAGCTTTATTTAGTGAATTAGAGCAAAAAGTACGATTTCATGGATAAATTAGCATAATTAATTCATATTAAAAATATTTGAATGTCATGCAATTCACGTGTGCAACGGCGGAGATTATGTCAGTCTTTCTCTTCTTGCAATTTTTTTGTCATGGCCGCATGATCCGCCCCCCCCCCCCCCGACTTTAAACTTGAATAATAGCCCAGGTAAGTTAGGTTTTGCTGAATAGAATTTAACTAGTTGTTTTGTTCTAACTGCTCTATTGTTTATGTGCTGTCACAGATTTTTTTTTGGTATCAATATTATCCAGATATAGTTTGCTTAATGTAAATAAATTATGGATTATACACATTACATTAACTTCAATTTTATTCAATTATGCAATGTAACAAGTAAAGGTTTTTTTTATCTGTACACTAAATTGTCTACATATGTCGAGGTTAAACTTCATGCAACATCTTCATCAATTCAAGTGATGTTTTAGATTACTATAGAAATGAATACCCTTCAAAATTACTTAATTTCATTTATTTTCTATTTTGTCTGCTTCTTTTCAGATGTGGATGAGTGTGCAAGTAATCCATGCAGGAATGGGGGAAATTGCAACAATTTGCAAAATATGTTTACTTGTACTTGCCCAACAGGATACACGGGAGTGATTTGTGAAACAGGTAATGTACTTTCCTTTCATTGATAGAGACAGAAGATTGTTCTGTCTTTCTACAGATCCCATTGTAAAGAGCTCCCCATAAAAAAAAGTCAATGTGACAAATAAGTAAATAAATGAAAACAAATTATGTTAACATGCTTTCTCTCATATACCTATTTTTATAGAATTATAACGCCAGCACTGTTGCTACATTAATTGCATTATGCAAGCAAGACTTGAAGAGATATTCCACTTGTATTGGATCACGAATGTGTTCCAGAATTAAGTTCTTATTAATAAACTGAAAAATATTTGATTTTAAGAAACTGCACTCCGAACATTAATGATTTTATCAACATTATTGGTGTTGTCATCAGAGAGTAAATTAAACTATTCCACCATATTTTGCAGTACATCCTGTGTGTTGTCATGATGCTATAGAATTGTAGGGTTTGTTTCTTATGGGGTGATATATTGAACATTTTTTTCTTCTATTCCATCATTGATGCGTATAATTGTTGTAAATATTCATATGCACATTTTCCTTCCAATTACAGAGATTGATGAGTGTGAAAGCCAGCCATGTCGCAACGGTGGTTTGTGCTTTGTCAATCCAAACGGCCTATCTTTCAGGTGTGCTTGTCGGGCAGGTTATGTAGGAGATCTATGTGAGATAGGTAAGATACTGGAATAAATGTTGTATCCTCTTCTGTTACCATATAAGGATCTAGGATCTGTCAGATATTCATCCGTTGCCATCAGAATATTTAATTATCCTGATTCCGATATCATATATTTGTAATGTGTAGACTTGTAGAATTTAATGAATGAAGCCACAAAGCTTGTATTACTAGAAGGAACCTGAACAGATGAAATCAACACCTTGGTTTCTATAACATATATATATATACTTTATCCTGATTATACTAAATTTTTCACATCTTTTGTAATCAATTGGTAGTAAACTTTGATGAATGTAGCCCCAACTGTTTTATTAACAGAGTCGCTTGCGCGCAGGAAGTCAATACTTTTTGTCTTTAATGTAAAATGTATCATGATTACAATATCGGGCTTTTTTTCAACGTCATTTCTTCGTAGACTTTGATGAATGTAGCTCCAACCCTTGCGTAAATGGAGGGAGCTGCACGGACGAAATCAATGGCTTCCGTTGTACATGTCTCCCTGGGTTCGGCGGGACCACCTGTAGTATTAACATCAATGACTGCACTGAAAACACATGCTTGAATGGTGGAATCTGTTTGGACTTGATCAGCGGATACATGTGTGCATGTCCTCAAGGGTATTCAGGAAACAACTGTGAAATAAGTATGTTTTTGAATTCCTTTAGTCCTATGTAAAAAAGTAGACCTTTCCATTTTCTGATCCTTCAACCTCTTACTGAAGAATATGCAACAACAACAAACTCTCCCCCACTATTTTTTTTCAAGATACACCACTTAAGTTTGAATTTGTGCCAATTTGATCTTCCCTTTCTATGTATTATCATTTTCTATAACCCAATGCCTGCATTAATGTTCTTTAGATACATGTATATTTGCCTTGTATTCAAAATCTGAAAAGATGTACTAAAATGTTTAATATCAGAATTATTACTTTACAATACAGCCAAAGCAAGATTAATGACCTTTCAGAAAATTAATTAAAAGAAGTTTGATTATATGCATGAGTGTAATTTTCATATGTTATGAATAAGTCAAGTTTTGGGGGGATAGATTCAAAGTATGTATCGTGAATCATATCTACATACTAGTAATCTACACACTTCAGGTCCCCTGCTAAACAATAAACAAATAATTATCATACAGAGACTGAGACATGATAATAGAATAAATGATCATACGAGAAAAGATGAACGTTAAAACATATTCATGACAGTCACATACATTGAACTTTAAGCTTAATTTTGAGGAGTGCTAATCTGTTCTAAGGGCTTTTTCCACACTAACAGTATTCATTATTCAGATTTGCCTTATGTTGCCTTTCGCTGGGATAAGAAAATAATTTCCTTTATAGTTGCTATATTAATATTTGTGAGACATTTATAGTATGTCATCTGTGAATAGTCTTCCTCTATGCTTATTTCCATATTGACAGTAAGACTTGATACCTATTCTCATTGCTGTAGTTTTCGTTGTTGTAATTGATGTAGTGGAATAATGTAGTGTAGTTTGATTTTAATAGTATGATACCTTGTCATGTTAATGTTAGCATAATAATGTAGAATTTAGAATAATTGTAATTTAATAATTTTTGAAACTGATAATGTAAAACGCTTAGAGATCTTGATATTAAGGCCTAAAATACAATATTATTATTATTTGACATGTCTCAAGTTGATTTATTTATATTTAAGGATAACTAATACCAATAAGATTACATTTGAACAAAAGCTCTGAACTAAAGATGCATGAACTTCATAGATTTGTTTTTAAAAAATAGCTAATTCTTTTGGAATGAATACGTTGCTCAGCCCTGCATCTTTGAGTATAAAACTCAAGATATAAACTAACACTTCAATCTGGTTTTGATTTCAGATGAGGATGAGTGTGCCAGTAACCCATGTATCAATGGAGGAGAATGCATCAACCGTGCCCAAGTTCATGGTTATGATTGTACTTGTGCCCCGGGCTTCACTGGCACTCATTGTGAAATAGGTAAGGTTTAGTTGCATTAATTGTCATTGTAATTGTGCCCCGGGATTACATGTAGCTGGCACTCATGAAATAGGTAGGATTTGTATGAATGGTATAATATGATTGTAATTGTGTCCTGAGGTTCAGTGGCTCTCATTGTGAAATAGGTAAGACTTCTTACTATTGTTTTAATGATGTTACATATTACATCAAATAACCCCAGCTTTCAAGTCGCTTGGGGAGACCTTGGAGTGTATCCATACTGCTGTCTGTACACTTATAACTTTACAACTGAACGATATACGTTAACAGAGTAATAGCCATTGACCAATAACTGATCTTTGATGTATATCGTTTTCAGCAATATTTATTTGTATATCAGTACACGTGTTGAAGTAATGCTCATGTTTGGAACAAATATTTATGATAACTTTTATTCTTGTCTTTCCTTTCCTAGATATCGATGAATGTTCCTCATCTCCTTGCTTGAATAATGGCATCTGTAACGATGGTATCAATTCATACACATGTACTTGCTCACAAGGATGGACAGGAGTACACTGTGAGATATGTGAGTATCTGAAATGAAAAGCAATGAGCCTTTCACAGCTAGCACATGATTAACTTTTCTCAAATTACAGTACCTTTCCCATTTAAGTATGTATTTCTAATGTATGCATGTACATGTATATGTATTATCATTATTATTATTATTATCATTATTGTTATTATTGCTATTATTATTATTCATGGCTTATTTCAAATTATTGTATTTCCAGGAAGTGGCTGGATTGTTTACAATTTACATAATAAAAACCATACAAACATGGTCATGATAATAATCATAAGATTAAATTCTGTAATAAAATGTCTCATGAATAATCAGAGATAAAAGCAATCAGATTTTTTTTTATCCATGGAGAGAAACTACGGTACTGATTATAAGTTACGATTGTGGACAAATTCGGCATGGAAACTAAAATAAATCCTTTAAAATCTCACATATTATTGCTAATATGGATTTGAGAATGGTTAATTTACTAGATGAAATCAAAAGTTTAAACGTAAAATAACTCACTTGTTTTGTTTTTTATGTATGTATGTATGTATATTGAAGCTGTAGTGTGATGTGAACGTATATTGTTTTCTTTCTTTTCTAGCCATTGGGTGCAGAGTAAACTATACGCTTGGAGTTGGAGGGAAGGTCATTATCAACTCGCCTAACTACCCGTCCAATTATGGCAATGGGGAGAACTGCCTATGGTTTATTACGGGTATCAATGGCCGTGACGTCAACATTGACTTCAAGGATTTCATAACAGAGAACAGATATGACAACTTCATTGTAAGAATCAATACACCTTTTGCCATCAATCATGCATACATAGTAGTAGGCTAATCGAGTGACTGAATTGTCTGTCCACTTCTTAATAGAATGAAAATAGGATGGGAACAAAAATAGGTATTGAAACATGACAGTGCATTAAATTAAACATATCGCGACAAATCAAGGAATTTAATCATTTTTATTGAGAATAATTGTGGGAAAAGTTATAGGTTACTGGTACATTTACTGTGTCTGTATACAGAACGTAGATATGCATACGTGTAAGCTCCACACATAGCTACAAGATTTGCACATGGGTAGCTTGCGGTATAAAAGATTGTGGATTTATGTAGCGATTAGTCATTTCAATGTTACCCTCGAACCATCTCAGAAACTCAGGCATACTCCACATTAGATTCTGAAGACATGTAATATTAAAAAGCCATAATGGTCAACACGTGGGTGAAAATATCACCAAATAAAGATTGATAAAGCAGGGGTCATCGAATGGCCTGTTTCTGATGCCAGGTCAACCATTCAATCATCTTATTTGATAAGATTTAAATAATATACCATGTCCCTCTGCAAACCTTAAAACTATCAATGTTACTAGCAATCATTCATAATTACTTAGCAGTCGATAATAATAATTAGAAACTCTGGTAATAGAAAAATGACATTCTTATTTGCCATTGAGACAATGTCTTTTATGATCGAAAACAGGTTGGAGTTGGGCCTGACCCTAATATTGGCAGTCAGCGAATGGGTTTCTCTGGCCCTGTCAAGCCGGGCCAAAACTCATTGCAGGGAGTCAATACAATCTGGATCCGTTTCCAAACTGACAGTGAAAAAACAGATCGGGGCTTCTCGGTGGAATTCCGTGACAGTGCATACCGAGGTGACTAACACTCAAAACTTCATTCTTCATATCATTGGACAAAATATTCTTATTTACATGTGAAAAACATGATACTTCTTAGATTCTTTTATGATTCATGTTACAGAACTACCAAATAGTACAGTTTTTCATTAATAAGTA
The DNA here is from genome assembly GCF_037042905.1 of Lytechinus pictus. Classification (NCBI taxonomy): domain Eukaryota; kingdom Metazoa; phylum Echinodermata; class Echinoidea; order Temnopleuroida; family Toxopneustidae; genus Lytechinus; species Lytechinus pictus. Next base: position 34,363,196 of record NC_087254.1, on the reverse strand, counting down.
CTGAAGAAAATGAAGAATATTGATTGCTTCATGCAAAATACTAATTTCTAAAGCTTCATTTGTATAGGTTCTATGGTATTTCTCTGAAAATATCAATCTCTTCATCAAAATACTGTTTTTCAGCTTTCAGAATACTGAAATGCTTTTGTTCAGTTTTGTAGCTCTTATGTTAGATATATTGGCATAATAGTAAAAGCATACAATGTCCTACATTTCATATGGTATTTTTCAAACATTAAAGTTACGTCATTATATTTCTTATGTCACTTATAATGTATTTTAGTCATAACACCTTGCGATGCCAGGCCCTGCATCAATGAAGGAGTCTGTTCTAATGTTGGAAAGATTAATTTCCGCTGTGAATGCAACAACTTGTGGACAGGACAAAACTGCGAGCTTCCTTCAGGTAATTTACATGTTCCGATGTTCATCACAGCATATAGAGTATTCCATAGGGGCATGAACTACGGAACATATTTTGCCTTTGATAGTCTCACTTAATTTGGTTTCATGCAATGGATTAAGATCTGAATAAATACTTGACCTTATAAATTGTGGCTGCCAACCTCAAATTCCACATAATTCTTCTTTGAGTGATTAGAACTCTTTTGATATAATTATGAAACTTAGATATTAAACTTGTATGTAATATATTTTCAATATTGATCATCAAAGAGCTACTTGAAAATTCAATCTAATTTATAGTTTTTATTTGAAGTTTTAGGTCAACACATGCATGTTTGGTCTTAAAAATGGTCGTGGAAAATCTCTTAAATCTTGTAATTAGTTGAGTTTCAAAGTTTGACAGCAGGTAGCTAAATTATTCGTCTTCCAACAAAGTCATTTCTATTACCCTTTATCTTCAAGGCCCAAACTATTTTTTTTTGCCAATTAAAAATTCAGCTTTTTTCTTTATCTAACAACTGTTTTTTTAATGTTATACCACATGAAATAATAGTTCAACAACATAAAACTATCAGATGAATGTAAACGTCTTCTATTCAACTTCACATTCAAACTCTGCATTAATCAACTTGATTTCTGATGGAATTTCATTTTTGTGAGGTATGAGGGGATCTCTACTCCTTGAAATGATTTTTTTTAATTATACTGTATCTTAACTTGTTTAATTATGCAAAAGTTGTGTTTTATTGTAGTCCATGAATATTTTTCTGATCCTACTTTCATTGTCTTTGTTTCTAATTTTTAGTGAGAAACAAATGTGGATTGAATCCCTGTACCAATGGTGCTGAATGTATGAATGTTGGGGAGGATTACACATGCCTATGTCCGGCCGGTTTCACTGGAAAGAACTGCACTGACGGTAATTATCACTGTTTTCCAACTCTAACCAATTTTATTTTAAAAGTTATTTTACTCCCACAAAGTCTTTTGTTTGAATAGACTCCGACACATTTTTAGCCATGCAGTAGGAATAGAATAGAGAAATATTAATTTCTTTAATAGGAGAAGGAACAGCAATATTCTGTTTGTTGGGGACCCCCCTCGCATGCCCACACACACACTACTTTCAGTTCACTTTCATTTAGTTAAAAGATAATTTCCTTCTCCAAGAAATTCATCCATATTGTGCTGCACTTGACCCAGATGAAGTAAATTGGCACCTGTGCCCCATAATATGAAACTTTACGATTCGATTAATCATGGAGCTGATTTCCATGATTAGTTTTATATAATCTATTGTGTGTGATCAATCATGTAAATCAGTCACACGATCACTAAGCTGTTTGTTACGGGTGCCCCGGAAGGAATATTTATTTCTTTAAAATGCTTGTGGATTGACGCACAAAGTATCTGAGCAGGATCCTATCCATGTTTTTAGGCAAGTCCATACCTTTCTTCGCTCTATAGACTCCTGACACTGACAATTTCCTTTCTGATTTGTTTTTGGCAGACATTGATGAATGTGCACAGAATCCATGCCAAAATGGTGGAGAATGCTTCAATCTTATCAATGCCTATGCATGTGCCTGTCTGTCCTGTTACTCTGGACGCAACTGTGAAATAGGTATGCATCGTTTTTAAACAGCAGTTTTAGAATGCTAACCTTGGTCATTCATACGACAATGACAAACATAATTTGACATACAAAATACAATACACTTACAGAGGCTTATCATAAGAATTCAAGTGGCTTTTTCATATAGGCCTAACTGAAAGTACATTTTGATAAAATTCTCCTTAGTGTACTAGACATAGAAAGAGCTAAGTTTGTTTGACTAATTTTCAAATTGAATCATTACTTTGAGAACAGGTGTAATCACTTTATAAAAAATTGAATGTTGCTTTAGATGCCAGTAGGGATTTGAGGTATGAAGTACATGGTTTGATGTCTATCTGCAGACCTTTCTTTTCAAATAAGGGCCTAGATATGTAAAATATTTAAATCATATATTTCTAAATGACATAACCCAACTTGCCATGAAGTCATGTTCTGTGAGGGTTACCTTTAACAGTTTAAAACAATGATCTTGGGAGTATTTCATGGAAAGCTTTGTCATTGATTTCCACTGACTAATTTGCTCTTAGCCAATCAGATGCAAGGATTTTTTGCAGCTTATAACAACTATCATTGAAAATCTCAGACAAAGGTATTCATGAAACAGTCGCCTGTTGCTCACATCGGGTGATTTTTGTGACACATTGCAGCAAGCAAAGTAGGTTGTGAAGGGGAAGCCCTTATAGTACCCAAGATCCACTTTCAATTAATATGACGTTTCTTCTTCTCATGTCAGTGCAACAAAGTCTTAACCCTTAACGAGAATTCACTATTCTTTGTTCAACTTGCTTAGCTCCACCTTCTGCCGCCTGCAGTGTAAACCTATGTGAGAATGGAGGAGACTGTTCCTACAACCGTGGAACCTACAAGTGCTCGTGTGAAGAAGGCTATGGGGGAGAATACTGCCAAAATGGTAAGCCAATTGGATATTCATTGTGTGTATGATGATCGTGACTTTAGAAACTATGACTTAAAGAAAGCGAACCATTGCAGTTGGTTACTTAGTCTTTGACCCATGGCTCTGGGAAGCGGGGATGCTGAAGCACCCCAAGATTTTCCTTGGGGGTGCTGCATGTATTATTCCCCGTTGGCAGCACCCCTGGAATTCTGGTAGATGTTAAAAAGTGGGGAAATGAAGCCAAAATATTTTGTAGTGAAACATTTATTTTTTTTCTTGCTTGTCAAATTTCTCGTGACCAAAATAACCTTCATTTAAAACATTTTGAAGTGAAACTTTTTTTTCTTGCTTGTCAAATTTTACATCAGCACCCCCACTCAAAAAAATAATTCCCAGGGCCCTTCCTCATCTTCCAGCTGTTCTTTGACCAATTAACATGGTCGACCTTAATTGTAGAATTCCATCAATGCCATCAGTCCAAGACAGGAGATTTGCATATCATCTCTTTGGAAACCACACTATAATTGACAAGACAAATATGCATGCAGTTAGTATAAAGTATATCTATAAAAGAAAAACACACATTTATTAAAAATATGCATTCTAGTTGTTCGAGTTGTTTTCTTCATGTAGTTTTGATTGATCAGAGCAATTTTAACATGGGGGTATTGTCTCCATTTTGTGACGGTTGTCAGCTCTGAAAAGTTGTAATTCTCTAACAATTTCACCAAAACCATTGATTTTGATTCACTGAGAGACACTAGTTAGCAACTGTTCCTATGGCAAAAATCGATGCATGATAGCTAGGCAAATGATGCAATGCATGTTTACATCAACTGACAGTTTTTGTCAAAATTGTTTTTTAATAAATTTTTTTTATGACACTAATCTTGCTTATTATACAAAATGACAAATGATTTTTTGACTGTCCTTGAAATAAAAGTAAAATTATATATCACTTCTCTATTTCTATTCTTTACCTCTCTCTCTCCAATGATAGATACTGACAAATGTCGCTTCAACCCTTGTGATTTTGGTGCATGCTCTACTGTGAATGATAACTATCTGTGTACCTGTAATGAGGGTTACATGGGTACCCAGTGTGATATTCAAGGTAATATGCAAGATATTATATATGTATGTATTATGAATAAAGTATAATTTACTTCAGTCCAACAATGCTTGTAGAACTGTGCCTGTTAATCGATCAATGAAATTTACGAAATGCTAATTTATCAGTTTCAATGAGTGGCATGTAGCGGCACAGAATTTTTTTTTAATATCAGATGATATATTTACCATTATGTTAACTCACCTTTTTAATACACAATAATTGTAGTTACATTTTCCTATGGCATAAATTGGCAATTCCATATGAATATGTATGTTTGATTGTCTATCATGTGTGACCTACAGATTTGTGTCGATTTTCAAATTCATATGGAAAGATGTAATGCTCTGGCATTATCAAAGCTTGAGCAATTTGTTATGTGAAGTGGGATTAAAAGAAACTGGGTCTATGGAATTAATGTCGATTATTCTATTCCACTGCCCAAGTATGTCTTTACACATGCAGTTTTTGTGAGAATACATGATTGGATTTGTGAGAGGAAGAATTTATATTTCAATCATTTCATTTTTCTATTATCAAGATACAAATTGTAGTTTCCCTCTTTTGTGTGTGTATTTGAAAGCCATTTAAAGCTCAAAATCTTTGTGTGCCTGCAGTCATGGAACCTTGAATCTTAAATTTTATGATAAATTCAACAGATACTACTGATTGCGTCAATGCAAATCCCTGTCAAAATGGTGCTGCCTGTATGGTTGAGAATGGCACCTATTCCTGTGACTGTCCGGTCGGATTCCAAGGGGAGTACTGCTCAGAAAGTAAGTCTGTTTTAACCTTTTAAAGCCAACACGAACCAGCAGCTATGTATAGCACCACCTCAAAGTCCTGAATTACTCAACTCTGTCCAGGTTACTAACCCATGATGCAACATTCTGAGTTGTGTAACCTTGTACTATAGGCCCACTAGAGGGCCTATAATACATATCAATTCATTACATACATTCATTACTCGATACACTCATACCTCAAAAACTATGTTACCAAGTAGCAAAGCAAATACTTTTCTTTACGACATTTTGTTGTTCTATACCAATAAAATCATAGGCTATATACTTGAACTTTTATTGATAATTGTCCCAAGAGGTATATTTCAAAACTAGCTGTTTGTAACACAGAGTTAAAAAGAAATCGAACACAGTATTTATCAGTTTGCTCACCCTTTAACTAGTATGAATTCTCTCGTATTGACTTTGTAAAGGACTGTTTTGTTCCAGGGGCCCGTTGCATAAAACTTTTTACCTGAGAAATCTCAGGTTGTTTTTACTGGAGTTTTTGCCCCTTGTTAAAGTCAGTGGCAGAAATCAGACTAACCTTAGTTTTCAGTTTTTACCAGAGTTTTCTCGGGTAAATATTTTATGCAACAGGCCCCAGTAGGCTACGGGTCATCTATATTATCCTAATCACTGTCGTTTAACATAATATACATCGTAGAATCCGGAATAACTTTGGCACCTTAAATCATCCCCATTGACTATAACTATATATATACTCCATTATACTTTTTAGAATGAAAATTACCAATGTCTTGATCATTTTTCGATGATTATGATATGTCCTATTGAATTGATTAGGCTACATGGTCACAAAATTAGTAGAATTGTCTTATAAATGATCAACTAGAGTGATAAACAACAGTTGTTTGTTAATACATAGTTTATATTGTAAATTAACACCCACAGGAGTTCACCCATGGGAGTTGACTGTGTCATTGGAGTTGATTGTGTTACCTTTATCTTTCACCCTGAAAAGAATTCTACAATTTTAGAAAATTTTGATAGGAGATAAAATTATGATTCCTGAATTTATCTTTCCCTTGAAGATATCAATGACTGCCTGGATGAGACCTGTAGCGGGAAAGGAGTTTGTGTGGATGGCATAAATGGCTTCACGTGTGTGTGTCGCAGTGGGTACCTGGGTAACCGCTGTCAAATAGGTATGGTGTTGACAAAATCAGATTATTTTCATCAAACATGAAAAAAATGTGTATTTTTTCTTTTCCATCAATTTGTTCAAATTTTATGTATCCATCAATTACATTTCCTGTATTTTATATGATGTACAATGTTCATTGTGCATAAATATGTATGCTATGTGATAAAGGTTTCAAATTATTATCATTATTATTATTATTATTATTATTATTATAAAAATACTCTCTCGTTGTGTTATCATGCTTCCTCATATATTGACAATAAAATAACTACATATTGAACTCTGCAAAGAGAAGAAATAATTTGCACTTGATGATTGCAAATAGAAGGGGATAAAGGGCCATGAATATCCATTAGATATCATCATGAATTTCATGGTACTATTATGTGGGAATGCCACTATTTAGACTAAACCCTGAATTTAGAATTTTCAATAGATTAATAGCAATAGGAAATGTGATGTACAAACGAGGTAATGCTAGATGATTTAAAAAAAAAAATTACGGATCAAAGAGGGATCCCTGTATGCGATAATGTGTGTCAATCATCATTCTTGAGAATTCTTTTAAAAATGGTAAATGTCTTTTATTACATTATTTTGTTATTATTATAAATGTTATCTTGGCTGGTTTTTTGTCAAATTATCTCAGGTTGTATCAACTCACTTAACTTCTAATCTTTGAAAAAAATAAAAGCAAGTGAACCAGTGTGGTGACATTTTTGTAAATTGTAATTATGTAATATTTTTATCATTACATTCAGATGTTGATGAATGTGCATCAAATCCATGTTTGAACGGCGGAGTTTGCTTAAACGAGGCGAATGGTTTTAGCTGTATATGTACTGGTAGTTTTGTCTTACCTCTCTGCACCCCAGAGCAAAGTAAGTATTATGTGACTCACATCATATTTTCGCCATAAAGTTGAAAGTCTTGAAGATGAATTTGAGTTGCGGTTACAATCACAAATTAAAATTTAAACTTGAAACTGTATTCAACAAAATGACAGCCAATTGTTTATATTTATGTATACCATGTAATGTGCTAGTGACTACTTTATGATATGTCTAAATGCTTTATCATTAGCACAATGACCAGCAGAACTAGTCTTCCACAATGATAATTAAGCACTCCTTTCAGAAGAAATTTCAAAAGGGGTGGTGAAAAATGTCTACAATTTTGCAGGTTAGAAAATCACTGCACTTATATGTTTTGGGAGTAATTGCACTTGATTTTTCATCTTTTAATGAATAACATGTTGTGAAGTGAGCTTCAAAATAGTTTTCAAAAGCCAAAGTGGGCCTCATTGAAAAGGATTTGAAAAGCACTGCTTTATACCATTAAAGTGGGAGCGGTATAAAGAATCCGCTGGAGCACTTCAAAATAAGCTTCTGAACAGTTTACAAGATGAAGGGAACATATTTTTTTATTGAATACATTCTGTCATATGTCTAATCAAATGGTAACAGTAATGAATCAATACTGTTTGATGATGATGTGTATTGTATATTAGATAATAATACACTACTTATGTAAAAGAACATTGAGATCAATCCACCAGCGTCGTATACCATTTCATATTTAAAAACTGAAACAAACTGACGTTTATTTACTACGACTGGTACATATATATACAACAGAACTACCCAATATAAACATATTGATAATAAGTTGTGAACCATAATAATCATGATAAACATACATGTTTCAGGCATCGTCAAAATATGCTGCTCTCAATGTTTGGAATTCCTTGCCTACAACAAACTAAAACATCCAATCCAATAAATCGCTTAAATGACTTGATAAGGCTGCAATTCTTAACTGTTTTTGAGTATTTTATCCTTTGTTTTTACTCACTTTTTAAATGTTTTTTGTTCATTTTTATGTCAGACTTTTAGCAACTACTTAGATTTTGTTCTAATCTGTTGTACATTTTGAGTAATATTTTTTTTGTGTGTGTTTTCTTATCTTGAATTTATATGTCATTTTGTTATACAAAATAGTTACTTATTTGTTTAAATATATTTGCTGTTTATCATATGGCATTTTATATTCATATTAACCTGTTGCAACAGGACCGTGATGAACGAGTTATGCTGATCATATTTTATCCTGTATAAATGAATGCAAGTAACTGAATCAATACCTAAATATATGTTGGTCTTTTACATTATCTTAACAGTTATCAGCTCTAGTGGTAGCCAGCAAAGTACATTCCGAGGGACTCGTATCACCCTGGATCCATATTTCATCCTCCTAATCGTGGCTCTAGCATTGTTTGCCATATTCTTCCTCCTCCTCTTCCTAATTGCCAACTGCTGTAGGGCTAGAACGTAAGTATATAGTATCTTATTTGTTGAAATCCAGTATGTTATCTTGTAAGCATATTCCTCATGTCAAATGTTTTGTGAGAAAACATTGTTGGGCATACATAGAATCTTTTTGTAATGATTTATAGAATGGATATCATGCAAAAGTAATTACTGACGTATGGCCAGCCATGCATCCGATAAATTTGTCATGCGTCTGGTAATTACTTATGCCTAGCAAATTTAATAGATGCATGGCTAGCCATCCATCGGTAGATGCATGGTTAAGCATGGTTGTAAAAAGATGAATTTTAGCCAAAAATTCTTCCATTCTATAAAACAAATGATACACAGGATTGTCTGTGCTTTGGCAGGACTAGTAAGCATGCAGTAATTATGTAAACTAGTCTAAGCTCACTTGGTTCCACCTGGTTGGTGTAACAGTTCTGTATTTTAATAACTTATGCTCACAAAACCTACCCATGCACTCACATCTGTACATCATTTGTATTTACATACAAGAATGAAAACATTTTACTAAATAGGATCATTGAACTCATAGTTTAATTTATAAAGAAGTTCAATGACAGTTTATATCAAGCCATGTTTTAGACCCCCTGCATGGTCGTAGGAGTATCTATTGAGACGTAATAGTCTCAAAAGATGAAATATCCCAAAAAAATAATTTTATTTATAAGAGCTCTGTGTATGACCTCTCCTTATCAGGGACCAATATGATACAGAGAAAGCACGATTGGGTGAATACCCATCCCAAACTCGTCCAGAGATGTCCATCCTGGCAAACGCTGAACCCCCAGGTGCTCGAGAGAACGACTATGCCATTCACGGACCGATCCCTCCAGCCGGCGGGTAAATATTTACATTTCTCATAATCTGGACACTAAGAATAATGCAATGATTTTATACCTAGAAAGTATGAAAATGATTACCCCCACCCCCCTCCCCATATAACTATTGTCTACACGATCGAGATGAAAAATCGGCACGCAGTTGCCTGTGGTGTTATTTCCATGACTGAAACTGTTTTTTCTCATAAACCCGTATTGTTCTGAATTGCACTTATTATTCTAATATATTTCTGAAATCTGAATCTTTGAATCTTTTTCTCTGAATGCCCTGTTTTGTGTAGAATACTCATTGTAACATTAAAAGCTGCGGTATAGGCTGTGTTAAGATTTGTTCCTTGAGCATTTTACCCCGGCCTATATGTCGGCTCAGCTACAGCCTGGATAATAATATGATACCAAGTATCAAGGGCAGTAGAGTATTGCATATAGTAACAGCGCTATATAAATGGACATATCATTTTCATTATTTATTTATTATTATTACTAGGAGTGTTATATCAAAACCAATTACATATTTTGTTGTTATTTCAATTGTGTCAATGTCAAAAAGTCAAATGGCAAAGTTCAGTATTCAACTGATAAACTTAGTTATATTTAGAAATAGAAATAGAATTCAGATAAAATTACATGAAATTCCAAATTATGACTCAAACTTACATATGTATGTATGTGTGTTTATATATGTATGTATCAAGTTTCATGATTCACTTAATACAGATGCTATTTAGTCATCAAAAATTGTGAACTTGAATTTGTTGTGGGGACATTCAACATATGCATCATCTATCATATAAATTACTTGCAAAGAAAATACTTATTATACATGGTAATTTTTCATTTTTTTTCTTCTTTTCTTTTTAGTGGAAATGTATCTACCATGAACAGCTTTGAGAATCCATGGCCACAGTCAGAAGACGAACTACGGAAGACTGCTTTGTAAAGAATGACCAAGATCCCGTTTCATAAAGACTTGTTCTAATAACAAATGCACAAATCTATAGCAAGTTCAATACTAGCCAATCAAAACGAATGATTTTGGTAGCTTAAAATGGTTATTTCAAATTTGTTATTATGACATGAAATGAGCTCTAGATCTGACCAACGATGACGATTTTTACTACACTGTGATCTACAATGATGTTCTATACTACATTGACAACAATAAATCTTATTAGATGAAGCAGTATCTGTTACGATCATTTAGACATCAACTTTCAATATTCTCATATGATCAACATTGTAATTCAATTGCTTTATCGGTCATTTTTACCTCTGAAAATTACCAATAATTAATGGTCAACTCTTTTTTCAGTCATTTTCAGTCATTCTTTCTTGATGATTTATTTATTTTGAGAGGAAAATCATTAATGAAACTTGTCGCGCAAAAGTAGGGACTTCTATTTCGACCATGATGAACACTCTTATTGTTTTATTCATATCGGTCCATTCTAGATTCTTTTCTCACTTATAATATTAAATTTTATTAAAGTGGCCTCTCTGAAGATTTGTCAGTACTTGAGCTCATAATGGATGAAGTATTTCATATTCATATTCCATGATGACTAGCATGCAGTTTAATGACATGTCCACCCCAACAGAGAGTTTAGTTGAATAAAAAGTGAAAAATTAAAAAAACAAGGATAATGCTGAAAATGTCATTAAAATTTGGAATTTTTATTTATAAAGAATTAGGTCTTTTTGAAATTTCGCTTTTTTCACCGAAATAGTATATGCACAAAAAATCAGAGTGATGTGCAAATGAGAGTAAACAATGTCGCTCACTTGACATTTCTTTTGTACTTTATTGTTTGAAATATTTCCATTTTGCAGGAGTTGCATTAAGGAGACTGATCATAAAATTATGATAGATCACTGGCGTAGATATTGGGGGGCTTGGGGCTCTTGCCCCCTCAAAAAAAAATATTACCAAGGAAAAAGAGAAAAAAGAAAGAAAGGGAAGTGGATAAGGGTGAGATATGATATTATTTTCTGAATATTATGTCAAACTCTATCCCAAACTTCAAAATTTTTGCTCGCTCGCTTTTTATTAAGTTTACACGATGCGCCATAGCAAGCCCGCTCAAAATTTTTGGCTCATTGCGCCACTGCAATAGATTACAAAAATGGCAACTCAAATTAATTTTTCAGACAGAAATCAATTTTTTTTACATAACAATGAGAAAATTAGTACATTTCATGTAATAATACACATGTGAGAAATAGTGAGTGTTTGAACCCATCAGTTTACTTCATTCGTATATTACATTAAACAGGCTGTGCATATCTCTGTTTGTGCCACTAAAAGAAATTTCAAATTTCAGATCCGATTTGATAAAAAAGGTCAGTAGTACACATGTTTTCCCTTTTATATTCACATCAACTTGTTGTTATGGTGAACTTATCCTTTAAAAATCCATTCTTAATGCTAATCCTTTATTGGTGTACAAGGTATTCTGACTTTCTTCTACACTTTGTTGTCAATGTATTATCACAGGATTCAAGCAAGCTGTGCTACTTGAATTTCTTAGCATGAATATCAAGATTTGAATTTTTTGAAAAAATAAGTTTCTAAAATGTTTGATTATAGAAAAAAAATGTTTGTGTTCTTATTTTCTTATCAAGCAAAAGTGTTTTCTTGTATTGTCCCTTTTCTCCCTTTAAGTTGGTATTCTTTACATACATATAGGGAAATTAGGTGATGTACTGAAATGTTTCGAATTTTCAATAAAATGTCTTTATTTCTAATTTTGTTTTTTCTACATGCATTTTTTCTGTTAAGCATTATTGCTTTTTATTCAGCGTCACTATTTTTTCAGTTTGATTCATCTTTACATTCTTTAAAAAAATATTAGCACCACTTGCGGTGTTGCAAAATGGAAATCACTATTTTTATTCTTCCAGCATTTGTTCATTGAAATATAGGTTTCAGGGTCCATTGGTTTGAATGAAAAGTTGGATTTCACTATCACAGTTTAAATATTTTTCGCTTTGCGACTTATGAAATTTGGTTTCCTTTTATTTCAAGTTTTCAATCCTCTGATATAGGCTTATATTTTGTTAAATATGTTTTCAGGCATTTTCGAAGTTCCTTGATATTGCTGGCATATAAGCAATATTTCATTTTCTTTCTTTTTACAAGTGGACATTTGTACACATCTCTTTTTGTCAAATGCCATTTTATCAAATTATAATTAGTCACTATCGGTAATGGTATTTTTGTTAGATTAGACCATAAATTGGTGAACTAAAAAAATGACTAGTTTAGAAATCGATTGCATGGTAATAAATCTACACTTGATAAGAATTTTTTTCTATTCAATTTGAAGTAGACGATAGCATTCCTTTTAACTTATGGGATATGATTTATTATATAGATTTGGGGTTTGTATTACTTTTTTACAAATTACTACTAAGCTCATATATATTGACCAATAAGGATTCCACACAATCTAATACCCCATAGGCATTCCACAAAGCTTTTCCCTAATAAATTGTGCCTCCATTCATGGTTTCATAGTTTAATCACACTCAACACTAAATAAATCTCATTTGAAGAGCGACACTTCTAGATCAACCCCCCCCCCCCCTTCCTTCGATTACAGTCATGAAAGTAGGCTTTTCAAACTACCCCACATTCTTCATTCGCTGTCAATTTTCAGCCGGAATGGGGCAAAATTGAAAGGCTGAGATTATATTTTTAACTAGAAACTACTCCAGTTATTATTAGCTTGTAGGCTGTAAAAGATCCTTGGGTGTTATGTGATGGGCTGCTTGCACCTAACTCGGGTGTGTACCCGGTGTGTGTCATCGAAGACAATGAGATATCATCGAATTTATAGTGTTCCGTTCCTCTCAGCCTATTGATTACCCCCCAAAATTGGCAACAAACATTCATTTTGTCTACATTTTCATTGAAAGAAAAATAATATTTATATAGCATGAGTCAAACAATTGATTTACTGAAAAGTTGTCTTTATAATGTTTTAGTGTCTAATGATTAAATCGAGTTAAAGATCATCTATTCAGGACCGCGACACTACATACTTTACTGGGAATGGTATAGTACATTTTTCTCTTTCACACCATATTCTATTTGAAATTTCTATAGCATTCAGAATTTTGAGAAGCTGCAATAAAGAGGAATAATATTCAATTTCCCAAACAAGCTGACGCCCAATTATTCACAATTGTTATAAAATTATTTTGTCTTATCTGTCAGCAATTGGGAGGGCTAAAAATCCAGAAACTATCTGTTATACATCCAATGATTATCTTCATATGGACAACTCGGTTATGAAATCAAATCAATTATGGGAACGATTGATATGGGTTAAAGGGATAATATTCCAAGCATAATGCCCAATTATTCACTAAATTACTTATCTGTCAACAATTTGATCGCGAAAATCAAGACACTATGTATCATACACCCAATTATCTACATGTGGATAACTTGGTGATGAAATCAATTAAGGGATCATTCAATTATTCAATCACAGAAATTAGTCAGCTTAGCTAACAATGAATTGCTAAACTATTGATCATAAGAATATCAATCATCTTAAGAACATGTTAATTATCATTCAACTCCTAAATCATTTGAATCCAATCTAAAGTCACATTGAATCTCTGGAATCAGTCTTTCATTTATCGACCAAATTAAGAATTTATAATCAATAAATTGTCAATCAAATCATCTAGAAAATTGCTCATTCGATCAACATAATCACTCAATTTGATCACCAGTACCATATAAACAACTAAGCCGGCAGCAGAAAAAAAACTCTCCCCATCAATTACAGTAATATTATGTTCTTCATATTTTCTTTTTAATGGGGTATTATAATTATATTAAATCATAATTTCTGTAATTTCTGAAAGCAGTGATTTCACAGCTAAGTCTATGTATATGAACTATTGATTGACACGTTGCTTTAGGGGTGTAATTCAATCAAGCACTTCAGATAGCTAGATGATTGTGTTGTGTTGGGCGTATTCTAAAAGGTTTTGATGATCTACAACAACAAAATATACTTAAAAATATATAATATTCTAAAATGCAAGATATCTATATTTACTCAATACAATATTATCTCTGATCTCATTTAGTCATGCGGGCTTTGTAATGATACCATGTTGATATGGCAGCAATGTCAATGCATTTCATATCATCATGAAACCCTTATGACTTTGTGTTATTCATGGAGATGTCATCATATATATTTTTTTCAAAACCAACTGTTTTTCATTAACTTGTCAGCTGTACGTAGCTGCTTCTCAGTTGCTATGATTGGAGATTAATGATTTATAATTAAACAATGAATTGATGGGGAAAGAGGAGATGTACTGTGTTATGATTTTCAGTATCAGCAATATATTAGCACTAACATGAACGTAAAATCTCCTGATAGAGGACATAACCAGGGGCCGCGGGGGCTGAAGCCCCCCCCCCCCCATTTTTTTCCAAAACCGTCTACAAAAACGTAAAAATGACCATATGATTGTGTTTTTTCATGGTCAGGCCCCCCCCCCCCAGTTTTGGCTCAGCCCCCAACTTTGAAAACCGTTTCGCGGCCCCTGATAACTGTGAAAAATCCTATGTGTAAATAATCCATAACTCTTGATTGCTTTTTGTTGAGTAGAGAGAAAAGGATCACAAGTAGAAACTGTACATGACTTGGTGAAATACTGAGCGCAATGTGGAGTGGTTGTTAATGTGGTTTGTCTCATTCCTAATTATATCTGTGTGATTGTTGCTTTGTGAGGAATATATCTAGAGACAGTCGGCAGAATCATAAACAACATGCATAACAGGTTCAACATACCTTGGCCGTATAAAAGAACGTTGATGAATTCTTGGCAGCCATTCTTGACAACGAATTCCATACGAGTATAGATTCACATGAATAGAACAAAGTATTACATTGTGCTGGATCAGCTGCCCTGGGCATTGTCAAAATAAAAAGGGAGTGATCAAGTTCTGACCAACGGTAGGCTTATAGCAGCAAAGAATTCATCCATACCCTGTGCACCAAAGAAGCTGGATATGTGCACTATGGAAATACCCCTATCAGGTGTTTGGCGATTAAACACTTACTTAATTCCTACACTCGATTTATGATTATGATGATTCGAGACAATTTGGCTGATTTATGATAAAACAATAAAAACATAGAGACACGTTTTATGATTTTTAATAGGAATATCAACTGCTTATTAGCATTAACATCAACACATGCGTCAGACTTATAGCTTAGCCCCAAATTGCCGGGGTTGAATCTGTCCCCCCCCCCCCCCAGGGGCGTCGATCAATTTTTTCAGATGGGGGGGGGGCAAAATCATGAATCAATTTTCCAAAGGCGCTCGATCACACAAGACTAACAAATACACACACACATATGCCTATATATATACATATATGTATACATATATATATATATACATATGACTCATGAGAAAGAGACCAAATCTCACCAACAAATTAATGCGAGCGCGAAGCTATACTGACCTGAAAACAGGAAAAAGGTGCCTTTTTAGGACTGTTTGTAGTTACTCATGAGGAGGATACATATTTCACTACACAGATAATGCGAGTGCCGAGAGCGAGCTGAAATGTCTTTATATTCTGACCTGATAGTTTGATATTCTAAGCAATTTTGGTACCAATGATTAAGATGGGTATCTAAACAAATTGTTATTTGTTGTGTTATCCATTTTTTTGAGGGGCCCACATTGTACAAGCATTGCTTTTTAGTGGGTCCCTCCATTTCCATCTTAATTTAATTTCTATTGAAAAATAGTATACTTATTTAAAACCTACAATGTGTTGCCCAAATTGTCTAAGTGTTTGTTTTTTTTTTTGTTTTTTTTTTCACAACATATGTATCATTATTTTCTTTTTTTTGCAACGTATACAAATATTTATGTTTATATATGGTATGCAATTCATGTATGTACAATTGATGGAGGTGAAATAAATAAATTTGAAATTTGAAATTTGAAATAGATACGAGCGCGAAGCGCGAGCTGAAAATTTTGATATTTCGATCTGAAAAAAATTTGACAGTATAATGGACGATTTTATAAAGAACAAGATATACATCGAACAAAAATTATTACAAATCGAAGCGGGAGTTCTTTTGAGGTTTAGAACTGAAAACGGGACATTTTCACCTATTTAATCATGAAAAGTATGGGTTTTTGCTACAGAAATTATGCGAGCGCGAAGTGCGAGCTGAAAATTTTTATATTCCAATCTGAAAAACGGACATTTTGAGCACGATTTTAAATAAAGAACGAGTTATGTATCTCAATCTCGCTTGCTGATTTCTGTGTAACATTACAATCTTTTTTTATTTTTTGTACATGCGGAATTATTGGGGGGGGGGGGGCAAAACGATATGTTTGCCCCCCCCCAAATGTTTTCATTGGTGGGGCGATCGCCCCCCCCCCCCGGATCGACGCCTCTGTCCCATCCCCCCCCCCCCCCCTCCCCCACCCACTCGAAAATGTCCGCGATCATCTAATTCTGCCTCGCAAATTGATGCTTTACTTTTAACTCTCACACCCAGTTTAAATTAATTTTCGCAATATAGAATACCGTTACGCAGTGGCGTAACTACGGGGGTAGCGTACCCCCCCCCATAGGCTGCTGCCCCCCCCCCCCCAAAAAAAAAAAGGGGGGGGGCTACAAGGAGAAAGAAAAAGAAAGGTAATGGGGAAAGAAGAGAAATTATTGTTTATTTTATTATGTTATATTATTTCTATTACATATATATTACATAAGATTTCTTTTCATAACTTTATGAAAAATGATTTTTGCAGGGGTTTCTGCATTTTATTCACAAATCAATAACAAATAAAAAACTTGATGCAAAAACAATGACATCAATTAGTACATTTCTGTGTGACAATCGAAAATATAAATAATGTATAAGACTGCAAAAATACATAAATGAAGCATGTAAAATAGTAAAGTGGGTACAAAATGCAGGGGCCAGCTATAATAAGCAGGTAACTGCTTGAAACAATAGAAGCCATCAAACATGATTTCCTTTAGGGTCTATATGTGTTCCTCACACCTGGTCTGTTTAGCGAGATAGGTAATCCTATCCATGGATTATTGCAATTAGCATAATATATGATTTAAAATAAAATATTAAAACATAGAAAATTAACAACTTAACCGTTTGGATCAGATCTACCAGTGTGCACATTTTCACGACGATCATGTTTATCGGTGGTGAGGATTCACCCCAACCCTCCTCCCATCCAGCTATTGTACAGCCACGATAGCCTGGCTTGATTATGGCTTAGTATTCACTTATTTTCTTGTATAATGTTGATCATTTCAACGGGCAAAACTAACCACTCCAATTTCGCCTTCTCTCTCGATCTCCCTTTTACATAAATACACACATAATATTCGACCTCAAAGCTGTTGCGTCTAATCCGGAGGGATCAGAGCATCCCCTCATACCCACCTTCTATCTCTCTCTCTCTCTCTCTCTCTCCCTCTCTTTCTTTTTTTCTTTCTTACTCTTTCACTCTCACTGCTTCTCCATCATATCTCCATTTCTCTGTCTCTGACTCATATTACATTCACACGCATGAGTCAAATGATTACAGCATGCAGCAAATAGTATTTTCACTGTGTTTTTTTAATAAATCATTGCCCAAAACGAAGTTAATATAAATGACCATGAAACTCCATGAAGTATTTGGTGCTTATCTACATAGAATACTATTAAACTTCGAGATAGTATTGTTTGCTTTCCACTGTAATTAATCATATTACATTTACATGTATGTATGGTTTTGGTTAAAGGCAATAGCGTGACCATTTTATTAAAAGAATCATGTTTTTCTATTGGAAGGCTGGTTTTCTAATGGAAGACTACTTTATTTATCCCGCCATATTTCTCCTAACAATAAAATGCATGAGCTTATTTTGCACATAGAATATAAGAATATACCACAAGGTAAAGATGAAAGTAAGAGAATCGCCCCTTATCTTTTATACATCTCACGATTTAACATTCACATTTTTGAAAGACTTCATATTATATACAAAATATAAAAATGTCGTAGTACTGCCAATATTAAAATTAACCTAAAATATAATAGGATAACTCTAGGCTAAACTCTAGGCTAAAATAATTATGTTTCGTGGTATCTTTCTAAGCAAATGAACTGGAGCACACACCTCAGGTTTCAGTTGATTTTGCGGTACAAAATTTATTTGTTATCGATCCTCTTCCTATTCCAATCATTTACACTCTAAAATGAAACTAGTGATATTGCATAGAAGAAAGGATCAGCTAAATTTAACGGTTTTATGATTTATATCTTAATATTTCCTAGCCCGTTCGATGAGAACATATTAATTTCTAAATAGAAAATAGTGAAAACATTTATATCAGTTGAACCAGGCTGATTACAAATTATTTTTAGAGCATTCCAGCACAAACATCAAGAAAATATGATATACTTTTGCACCAAAGCGTCAGTGGTTTTAATATTCATCCCTTTAATAGTAAGTAGGACTTTTGAATCGAAATCATAGATAATATACTATAATATACAATATTAAGAAGTATCACATGAATAGATATTTGGGGAAAGTATTTAGCTTAAAAGTGTGAAAGACAAGTCGAAACTGTTACAAATGTTATTTTATCATTGAACTGTTTCTTTGTTTTCTTTCATGAACCGAGGTGATAACATTTCCTTACCAAACTATCTTATGGATGATGCATGCAGGGTGAGGCTTTTACAGTAAATAAAAAAGTGAAAACCATGAGATTGTTATTTATTTTCATTAAAAAACATCCAGAACATTACATAGTATAGTAAAAAAAAAATGTATTATCTTACGGAGGACAATGACAGGATGTTTTGATCGAGGAGTAGGGTGGGGAGGGGCAAAGTGATTTTAAGGTAAATTCCCCTTTTTTCTTCCTTGATAATAAATTATACAGCTTTATGGTACAGCTTTCTATGTTCAAATTTTCCACTTTTCTATTAATCTCATTTTCCTTTCTTTTTATGTCATTTTTCCTTCTTTTAATCACTTGAAAAAATAGGGTAGTGCTCTGCCCCCACCCCTGCTCCACAAAAGTTCCCCTGCATTTTACCGCTTTTTAGAGCCATTTCATAAACTTATTACTTGAATAGCAATTTCAAAATGAAAGACTTGATATCCCGTCACCTCAGTGAGTTTCAAGGAGTTATTAGAAATAGACCTCAAAGATCTTCACGTGGAGCAGTGCTCTGCTGGTAGCGAGTCCACTTGTCTGTGCCAATCCTGGAAATAATAAATGCAGAAGTTATTGTTAGACGCATCAAAACTATTGGCCCGAATTCACTAAGGTGGTTTTTAAAACCATCGGTTGAAATAATTGTTTATAATATAATAATAATATAGGATATTTATATTGCGCACATATCCACCTTGTTAGGTGCTCAAGGCGCTCCTATATTACCCGGCTAAGCTAGGCGTTCATAGCGCACACAGCTTTTTAAGGAATTACTTCCTACCGGTACCCATTTACCTCACCTGGGTTGAGTGCAGCACACTGTGGATTATGCAAATTTCCTGTACAAATTACGCTTATTTACCGCGTGCATTAAAAATGTCCAATGCTGATGCACGCTTTTGTCACAGTGCGCCAAATTGGCGCCTGTTGCCGTGGTTATCTACAATATTATATTAATGAGTCCACTCTTCAAACAATGGACTCATTAATAAAATAGCGTATTTAACCATGGCAACCCTTCTGTATTCTTAAAGACTATTTCTAATCAGTTACTTATCTCGGCTGAATGCCACATATGTACTTAAATGTTTGTTTTTGTTATTAAATGCTATCTATTTATTGCCAATTTCAATTCTGGTAGTTCAAGAGCAATCCTCACTACATTCTACAACTTGTCCTTGAGTTTAATACTGTGTCTCAGTGATCTTGTTCCTGAACAATAATTGTTTTATCATGTTTTTTTATTCTGCCATCCTCCTATTTTATATCATTGTTATTATTTGATATGATTGTTTCCAATTATGTAAAAATTATTATTGTTTTGATATTGATTTCATTCATTTACCAATAAAAACATATGATATATACATGTATATATATATATATTATGTTTTTATTGGTGAATGTATAGCGATGACTTACAGCGTAGCCCGTTTGACTGCAGCACAGGTGGTGACACGTTCAGTGTTAGTCCAAGTGGTGTAGAGTACCTCTTCTCCATCACACAGATGACACTGTCCAGACCAGCTGGTGGTGGACTTGCCATTGTCCCGGGTTATGACAAAACCAAAGGATGGGAAGTCACAGTTCTGGTTTGCATATCCAACGACAACAGTCGGAGCTATGGGCAGTAGAAATGTATTGCACTATTAGGAACAGATCTGAAACAACATTTAAATATGTTTATGTCTGCATCTGTAATCCAAGCTACAAAGGAACGTTATAAATTGATTGAAGCTCAAAGTTTGAGCCTAGGTCAGGTCTTTCGGATAGTGATGTTAGACTTTGTTCCCAGCAGACATAGCATAGTCATACACGTCTTCAAAATCTAGACTGTACAATTAAAATGATAGAAAAGGTAAGTATAAATTAATCCTTTTATCCGGCAAGTTATTTGTTGCTCACTTAAATTGAGCACATGTATTCATATGTCATGTTGATTTGTACTTTTCTAGATGTCTAATCTTTATTGATATCATATCATCAATTAAAGGATATCTGTGACAGAGGTCTGTATTTCTTTACATTATTCCACCAATATAATGAATTATATCATTCTAAATCCATCATATATTAAGCAGCCTGAATTTTCAACATCTGAATTTGCAATTTGCATTACTGCAGGAAGAAGATTCAATGTGATGCCTGTATTTTGGATATTCAGCTGTACACACCTAATTGTCAAAATCCAAGAGAATATTGGCATATAAACCATGACAAGTCCAAGGGAACTATCTAAATAAGTCATGTGCATGATTAGGATGGTAAGTGGTTCGATCCCTTCAAAGCTTACCATAGTATCCGGTCAGAACCTCGATGCTGCTCTTGTAGTCACCCAGGAACATGCCAGTAGACGTGAGACTGATGGAGATTTGATCATTTAACTCATTGAACCACACTCCCTCTAGATTACAGAATCCGACTTCAATCATGAAGAAAATGAAATCAAGCCAAGAATAATGAAAAGATAAAGCAAAATTGATTTATCAATTTTGATTGATTGATTGATTGATTGATTTTGCATTGAATAAAAAATAACGGTAAAGAATATTTATTTAAATTGTAGGTTCAACGTTTCCATTTATCTTCATCTGAAAATTGGTTGGTGCCGCCATGCAGGTAAACACATGCCAAGCATATCATTATGCTCATCCTATTCGTTCAATTTTTTCATTCATTCAAATGCTGATATTAGCAAAAACCTATTAAAAACAACAATAATAACAAATCATTTCTGACTTTCTTCGTGAAACTTGCACATAGTACATCGAAGGACCACAAGTGCTTCCTTAACCTTTAAAAAGTGAAACAGAGTAAATTGGATAGTTGATACTTGGAATGGCGACACCCCATAAAGAATGTCATTAACCTAGAAAACAAAGTTTTGCTTACCCGAGTTGCAATTTACTCCGGAATATCCTTCTGGGCAAATGCACGTATACATTGCAACGCCATCCTGACACTCTCCGCCGTTCTGACATGGTAAGCTGGCACACTCATTAATATCTGTGTGAAGAGTTTGAAAATTAATTATAACAATTTTCTAAGTGTTGATATGCTGATAAACACAATTTAGAATTATTAATTTCAAACTAACCATTGGAAAAAAAATTGACAATTTTTTCATTCTTTAATGCATAAAATTAGTGTAGATCATGTCTCCTGGTAGGTACGCAAAGCACCTTCATCATCATTTCTCAATAATGCACAGAGTGCATGTAACTTGAAAACTTACTTATTTCACAGTTAGTTCCAGCAAATCCAGGAGAGCATTCGCATATGTAGTCAGTACCAGAGTTACTGCATGTTCCACCATTCTGACATGGACTGCTTATGCATGCATTCAGACCTATGAAATAACACAGAAAAATACAATTGTTGCTAATCATTCTTATTCAGAGACACATTTTACAATTGTAGTCATTACTTTGTTCGAATATTTCACTGTTGCAAGGTCACCAGATTACATTGATGCCTAGGATGGATGGCATCACTAGCTATTGTTACAAGATATACAGGATACTTGTTATCAATAATAAGTGATTTAGATTGATAATTTGCTTTTGCACTGCATCAGGAATCTGTATTGATATCACTGGCTTATACACATGGTGGCTTGGAGGCCGTGGTCCAAAAAAAGAGAGGAAAAAAAAAATTAAAAAAGAGAGTGATAATAATATTATATTCTTAATATTATGTCAAAATCGTTCACAAAATAATTTTTTTCTATGAAAATGGTTAAATTTTTTTAACGTTTACTTCTCTTTCTCAATTATTTTTTACCGTATGTCATGTGTGGCCCCCACGATTTATTTGGTTGTTAAAGCCGCTGATTGACATGTTTGATCTTTATAAAAATGATAAAGTCAGAAAACTTACATATTTTGCAGAGCTGTTAATCATGTGTTATGTGAAAATTGTATTACAGAGTGCACGAAGTGTAGATAGCCACAAAAGAGTGGAATAATCACACATTTGAAATACCTCATGCTGTTTGGAGAATTCTAAATGAAACTTTCTCTGATTTCATACATTCTTTTTCATGGCATAGAATTCTTGCATCATTTGATATATATAATCATTAACAATGAATTTCTATCCCTAGTTCATGGTGCACTGCTGAAGTGGGGCACCCAAACATGCACCCACATTCACACCTACATAACATGTATTTTTTTCTTTCAATCTGCAAACTTCAAAATATTTCGAATGAGAGGGCCATCCATGAAGATTTTTCACTTTCGGTGCTATCATCCACTTTAATTATTTTTTTAAACATATTTTCCCTGACTTTGTTGCGACTATACTTACTTGTCTGGCATATGACTCCTGTCCATTGTGACGTACACTGGCATGTAAACATGTTAACTCCATCGAGGCAGGTACCTCCATTCAGACAAGGGCTACTTGCACACTCATTGATATCTGCAATGCAATAACAAGTTACTCACAAGTTATACAGTTTTTAATTATCACATGATGCTAGACAGCTGTCTCTTCCTCTCCGTCTTGCTCTCTCTTTATCTTCGCCAATGTTCAGATCTTATACATTTTCAATGTTGAGGCAAAAAATTCACATATATTTGAAAGATGAATTTGCTTTCTCCTCACAATTAACGGGTCTGATATAGCTATGAGGAAACCATGCGAACATTGATTTATTCTTGTCATTGACTTGAAAAGTAAGAAAAAACATATTTGAAACCTGTGCATGTTCCATTTAGAATAATCTGTCTTTACGTTCAATTCATTTAGCCCTGAATTCCAAAGAATTGTGTTTATAATAATAATAAACACTAACATTAATAATGATAACAGTAAAAAAACTCATATTAATAATAATAATACTTAATTCACCCAGAATAGCCACTTCAGATATAAAAGGATTCTAGCAGCGGGCAATACCATCGCATGGTATAGATAACCTTATCCGTTGTGAAAAAAAATCTTCGGTATGAATCGGCCAGCATAATCTGATACATGTCACTCTTTCTCATCAGAGAGTGGTAATATATAACAGTACAAAGCATATGAAATTATAGGTAAATATCACAAGTGTTATCTCCCCCGACTACTCAAGTTCATTTTTCAACATTCAAATTTGCTTTTCAAATTTGTCTTAATCAAATTTGCTATGACTTATTAAAAAAAATCTGGTTATAAATATACAATTTCATATACTTCCTAAATTTAATGAGATAAAATTTAATTGTTTCTGAGGCAAAAGAGATTTATGTTCGTTTTCAACCATACATAGGCAGTCTTCACACTGCGACGTAGGAACAAATCCGACAGCACAGCTTAATGGATTGAAAATGCAAGTCAACTCACAATGAAAAACTGGGAGGTCTTTGTAAAAAATTGGTGAATCTGAAAAGGGGTTTCATCCTGCGTTTCAGAGCTGACGAAAAGTTGTAAATATGTCATTTGTCCAGAGTCTAAAACGAAGCTGCTCTTTCGATTCACCAACCCTCGACAACAACTTCATTGTCATGAAGGTAGGGCATATGACAATGCATTCTCTATGTTCCGAAAATCGCTCTGCGTCACGGTACCGTTGTAAAAAAAACAATGCTAATGAATACTGACGTGTGACATGTATCATCATAACTAGATGAACCTTTACTCACTTATTTCACAGCGAGTACTAGTAAAGCCAGCAGCACATTGGCAAGTATAACTGTTGATTCCATCCACACAGTAACCTCCATTGAGACAAGGAGCACTGGCACACTCGTTGATATCTAAGGGACAAAAATTGAAGAATATATTTTGCATTGTCTCATGCTGGATTGTTATCATTGTCATCAAATCATCATCGTCGTCGTTGTTATTATCATCGTCGTCGTCGTGTCTGTTTCTGTTTATGGGAACTCCCGTAGGAGTCCCTGCAGGACAGCTTTTTGCTGGTACACGCTAAGCTGGCATACCTAGGAAACATTTTACTTCTAGTTTAATCAGCCATCGTGGCTGAGTTTATAGACGACAGATGTCACTCTCTGGCCTTTTGATAAAAGTACATACAATTTTTTTTTGGTAGCACTTACTAGGAAAGAGGAGAATATGCAAAATCGAAATTGATTTTATAAATGGTACTGGGCTCTGGAACAATAATTCTAATCATGGTATATTTAATGTCATTACGTAGTCCAGAAGCACTGTCGTTCTAAGGTAGAAGCCATACACATACACAGATGCAAGAAAGGATTGTTTTTCAGGGCCGGGCAGCGTATGCACGTACAGTGAAGTGTGAAAATTTACCAATTCAGAAAACGGGGTTACACTTAAAAAAAAACCAACCTGGTACGTGTTTTTCAAACTACCATGAAAGTAAGATTTCAGGCGGAATTTAGGATGTATGCAACATACCAAAATACTCATGCTTGTATGGCATTCTGTTCAATTAAGGTCTAATTCTCGATTTCCGCCTTGTAATGATATTACTTCTTTGTAACCCCCCCCCCCTTCCAACATAGAGTTAAGCACTTACTGATTTGACATCGAGTTCCAGTATATCCTGGCACACAATTACAGGTGTACTGATTCACTTGATCTATGCAGGTTCCACCATTCTCACAAGGCCCACTAGCGCATTCGTTGATATCTAATTTGTTTAAACAAAATTAAAGTTGTGAAAAATATTTCATTATAAAATCAACACTTGAATAAGAAGTCACTCGTCTCCAAATATTGTTAAAACAAGCCAATGGAACTTTGTAAATATATTTAAAAAATAAAACCAAAAGCATAGTGAAATGGCTGGATAAACCCACTCAGCTTTGTTAATATAACAACGCTATTCTTCCTTGGGGTTGACACCACAGACCATTATAGAACAACCATTGACGTAAATCCATGACGTCATTATATTCAATTTAATTATTGTGGAGGATGATACACTAGATCACCCAGCGAGAACTGTTTCTGTACAAGCCAAACAATGAATAAAATTATGACGTGCAATAAGTTTGGTAGTGTGTACAATCACTGATATAACGAGTGAATGCAGGCAAAAATATTAGGTCGAGAGTTTCTTTTTCTTTCTTTTTTTTTTGCTCGAGATACACGATCATTTAACATGTTATTGATTGTGGTGTGATGGATAAGGTAATTTGCAAGGAATGATTCGGTCTATGATGTGAAATTTAGCATGAAGTATTGATCAATAGTATCGGACTACAATTATCAATCCCATCAAAATGTTACATTTTACTAATATCAATATCATTTCAATCATTATCAGTCAACAGAATAATCTGTCTTTGAATGAATCACTGGAATTTTACTGGTATTCACTATCTGTTTGAGTGACCATGAGTATGTTATTCCATGAACATTTTTACTTGCCCTGTTATCAGTTCAACTTACTGCTTACTAATGAGAGCGACTGGATAATTCATGACTTCAATGATTTAACGAGGGGGTAAAGTAATTTTTTGTTTGAAAAATACGCTTTTCGTAACAAATTCATTACTCATTGATGTGTTTTTCATCACTTACTGATTTCGCAGTGCGTTCCGGTAAATCCCGCCGGGCAATTACAGATGTACTGATTTACTTGATCTATGCAGGTTCCACCATTCTCACAAGGCCCACTAGCGCATTCGTTGATATCTATTTCGTTTTAAAAAGTGAAAATAAAAATGGTTATTCCAGTTGTGTGTAAAAGAAATAAAAATTGAAATTTGACTCTCCTTTCAGATGGTATGTAATGTTAATAATTACTGTTTTTGTTAATCTCTATGGCCCGTATTCTAAAGTCAGGTTTAACTTAGACCATGGTCTAACTCTGTGTTAAATTATGGGAAGCCAAACGTTTCAAAATTTTGTTTACAGAGAATGCTTCTCATGTTTACTATGCTCTTTATTAATTATTTAATGGTGAAGACAACTGTCATACTTATCCTTCCCAGGTAGTTAATAATTTTTGGGGAGTCAAATGAGCTGATACATTGAACCTCTACAGTTATAGATTTATGCAACAACTGGCTTTCCATAGTTAAACCACAACTTAAAACCAGAGTTTAAATTAAACCCGACTTCAGAATACGGCCTATCAGTTCTTCTTCTTCTTTTCAACCTTTACTTCTTTAAAAAAATTTGTCCATAATCAATATTCATTGTTCATCGAATGTGTTAATTGATCTGTTGTTTGTGTTTTTGACAAAGAAAGTTGAGAATGAAGTTAAATTCAATTATTTACTAACACGAGTTTGATAAGGGGTTGACTAGCTGTCTCATCGCGTCATGTTTGGGCGGTGCGAGGATATGACTTAAGGTATGCATTACTACCCATCCCCCCCTTAAACTTTAAAGTCATTTTAACAGTGGGGTCCCCAAAATAGAATAAGACTTTTGCTAAGAGGGTTCTTAAAGTTGAATGGCATTTTTTCTCTGCTGCTTTTTGAAGAAATTGATGTCCACATTATCACAAGACTTATATTTGGCATGTGTGAAAATAAAAATAATATAATATCTGCAGGAGAATTTTTGATAGCTAAAGTGTTCCCTTTTTATATTAATAGATATGAATAAAAAAAAATAATTATTATATCAACACAAGCTTCCGCTGGAAAATATCATTAACGAATTAACGAATCAATTGTATCACGTAATCAATCAGAATCACTTTAAATTTTCATCATATTGCATTAATAACACATGCATAGATGAAATGAATATATACCTGCTACATCCAATTATAAAAAAATAATAGCCCTACGTGATCGTTTGAAAAATCCCTAAAAAGCTATTCAAAGATAGATTTTTCTTACTGATATCACATAGCGTTCCTGTATACCCAGGGAAACATTGGCACTCAAATGAATTAACTCTGTCTATGCAGCTTCCTTGTGAGCACGGATTGCTGGCGCATTCATTGATGTCTGTCAATCAAAAAGATATCATATTGTTATACAAAGATTTCATTCAACATACATGGGCTCATGTTGAGACTTATTATGACGTCACTCATTCGCACTAATCCCGACAGATTGTTCGACCAAAGCGTACACAATTATTTAATCATAATTTTTATACTTCAGTGATCAAAATCTCAATTTAAACACTATTGTTTTCCTAAAATCTTCAAACATACACCTGCAAGAATTAGAACAACATCGGTAATAATACTTTTTATATCATCCCCGCCACTAAATGCCATCAACAACTGGCCAAGGAAGAGGGATTGTAGAGTTGCCTTCAAACAATCTCCTTGTGATACAACTGGCTACTAAAGTTCATAATTTAATTTTAGATTTTAAATCAAAAGATGTATGGAATCCAAATGACCCAACAATTCATTTGCCTAAAGGCTGAAGTGATAATATCTGAACAAACGCAGTAAAATTCAAACAACACAATGCTGAAATAATATGTAAAAAAAAAACATGTATATATAATGAAATTTAACGAGCAAAACGCTGAAAACTTTGATCAACTGAAAATCTGATAAAAAAAATAACTGAGGTTATTGAATTTAAAACTTAAGAAATTTTATATCATATCATGAGTGGTCCACATTTACATATTTGTGTGTAAAACATCCCCCCAAACAATATTAGTTTTAATAATGATTAACTTACACATTAAATCAGTAGAAAAACATAATTTACATTCTTAGAGGACAAAGTTTGAATAAAACTAAAATATTAAATACACAAAAAGTGGGGAGATCACATCATCAGCTGGCTCATTTCTCATAAAAACTGTTTCTCCAAAGTCATACAAAAGTTGAATATTTCATCCAATATGCTTTGAAATGTCATGCAATTTTGATGAAATATTATTTCAGTGTTCAGTTTCTGATATTTCTCTGTCCTTTCCAATAATTTGATATTCAGCCTGGAGTAGCCTCCTGATCCTACCAAAAGCCTGAACAAGTATAGGAACCACTCACCAACACCACAGAAAGTGCCAGTAAATCCAGGGGCACATTGGCAGGTATACATGTTAATTCCATCAATGCAAGTAGCTCCATTTCGACAAGGACCACTGAGACATTCGTTGATATCTGTAGGGCACATGAGAACATGTCAATGTTGGTTGAATACACTAAAACTTAAGTCCAATACATCAATGTACACAAATTGATTATGGCGGCATATAGAGGGGCAATGTGCCCACGCTTCAAGCACCAGAATCAGTATTTTTAATCTATTAAAATTGTCCCTTTCTTTCTGAAATACCTTCTTGACCCCTTCCTTTTTGTGGGCAATAATTGCACCCGATTTGGGGTTAATAGTCCCAGATATCCTGACTATCTGGAGTTTTCACTGCTAATAAAAACGCATTTAATAGAATAAGCCTCATTGTAATAGATGCATTTCAGTAATCATTTCTGACTGGTAAACCAATGCCTAACGATTCCTAAGGATAATAAAGATTAAAATGATAATTATAATACATAACATTTATAAGGCGCTTGGTACGGGTGTTTCTAAGCACACTGTGTTCTGTTTATAACATTATTATTATCAGTAATGATGACTTTTATCACTTTCTGTTATCGCTATTATTATTGATCACATACTGGTTTCGCAATGAGTTCCAGTATATCCTGGTAGACAAAAGCAAATGTACTGATTCACTTGATCTACGCAAGTTCCACTGTTCTGGCAAGGTCCACTGGCACATTCGTTGATATCTGCAAAAATGAATGCATCAAATTATATTGCATTATTAAACCAAAACCACAACAATGTATCACACACAATTCAAAGAACCATGTTGTCATTGTTGAGATATTACTTTATTAGTTGGTAACACCGACAAACCAACAACAGTTTCATTGAGAGTTAGAGAAATACAACATCTTTTCATTTATAGACGTACTATGTCATTTCCAAAATAAAAACATTTAAATGTATTAAGCCTTGATATCGAATGGAACTTTGAATTTATTTCCTACTCTTGTCTATATGCAGTGTTGTGAATAGGCATTATCTAAGACGGCGTGGTGGGGTCGACAGAATTCCCCCCCCCTTGATTTCGAAATCTCTGGAAAAAAGAAGAAATGAAAAAGGACAGTATGACATGAGAGATCCGGGGAGTCTGTAATGAAAGAACTTGCCGGACCTTCAAATGCGACAAGTCCTGTTTTATCCGACAGTAACCATAACTACACTGCTTCTTAGCCAATCAATCATCAAGGAAATCCCACAACTCGTCAGACAAACAGACAAAGATGTTGATGAAACGCTCCCTGGGTCGTGTAACTAGACAAGGTCCCTATCATTCAATGGATAGAAAAAATGACGTCATCTTTAGGTGCAATACCCCCCCCCCCCCATCCCAATTCCCCGATGTAAATACTCTGAGAGGTCGACCCTGACTATTACTACTATTATTGATCACTTACTGATTCCACAGATTGTTCCAGTATATCCCGAAGGACAAGTACAGGTGTACTGATTCACTTGATCTATACATGTCCCAGCGTTCAGACAAGGCACACTAGCGCATTCGTCGATATCTTATCGGAAAAAAAGAATGGTGTGTTAATTGATTAAGTCATATCTTTCAAATTTTCACATTTCACCCAATCTTCTTTCATTTTTATTCTCATATCTTTTCGGCACTATCCACAAGATAGTACGTACCAATGAGTAATCAAATGAACTTGCTTCTTGAAACCACCCTATCTGGAAAATATGGATTTTGCGAGGCCGTCTAATGTTAGGATACTTTTGAAATGGATAAACGACATGATTTAGCCTGGAGTTGACCGAAGCACACACTAAATGAATGTCGTTTATGAACTGAATGTGCCAGAAATCGAGTACCTATTCTCCATGTGTCATAGATCAAGAAAAAATACAAAAATTTGTCAACACCCATTAAGCATGTGCATTGCGTTTTGCTCCACTATATATATATATATATATATATATATAGTGGAGCAAAACGCAATTATATATATATATATATAATATAGGGGGCCGTTTTGTAAAAACCTAACACTATGATACCTTTACCATTGTGGTAAGTAACTACCATGGAAACCTGTTATCGGCTGCTGATTCCTGTTACCATTGAAGTTGTCATAATGGCAATAAGTTACAATATTTGGAACCCTTTATAAAACAGGCACCAATGCGTCGCCTTACAATGATGATTTGTGATTGATCCGACAAAGCACAACTATGGAAGGCTAGCAATGCCAACATCTATAATGCATGTTTCTTCAAAATGTTTTCTAGATGATGTATGTATGATGTATACGCAATATAGTGTGTTCCCCTTTGTTTACAAAGGACATATTTCCTGAACGGAAAATTCTAACAATGGTCAGATGGTGGATTTCCAAATATTTTGAGTTGATTGGATCAATGACAACACAATACCCAGATGTCTGATACGGGTGATGGTTGAAATTACTTACCGATTTGACATGCGGTTCCAGTATATCCAGGAAGACACTGACATTGGTAACCATTTATCTGGTCCGAACAAGTACCTCCGTTTTGACAAGGTCCGCTGGCACATTCATTGATGTCTGGTTTTCAAAAAAAAGAAGAAATCGCAACACAATACTCACGGAGTTTCATTGACGAAGTTTCTAACATGGAATTATTCAGTAGCTTATAACAATAGTTTATAGTGAAAGTTTCTATCAAAATGATTTATGGCCGCCACAATATATAAAGAGAATATATTAATATTGATTATTATACTTGCTTGTACCGTGTAGTGCTTAACACTCATTTTATTAGAAGTTTTAAGCGCTTTAGGGAAGTACAGCATTATTAACATAGGAGGCTTTCAGATAAATCACTTAAAACGGATTTGAATTTTAAATGTTTTAATTGGAGTTTTGAAACTGCAAGGCTTTATCTAATATTTTTCACACACACAAGGGTATCAAAATAATCCAAATTTCGGACAAATTCCTGTGATATTTTTTCATGAAATGTTTCTCCAACTACATTAATCTACAAGGAAAAAATACATTTTCTTCCATTCTTGGCTTTCCAACAATATCAATTGCTATCTGTTAAACATGTTGGTCATTGTTTATCCAGAAAATATTGTGGTCTATGTATTTTCCTTACACTTTTGTCTACGTTCAGTTCCATAGCTTCTACTTATTGTGTCCATGAAATTGAAGCGTTGACGTTCCCTTAAATATAAGGGAGAAACTACCTGATTGAAAATCAGGTTGCATTTGATTCTGGGAATTACACTGGATCGCAATTCTTCAGCAATGAGCAACCGGATATATATCGTCTCAGTACTCACTTATAGAACATAAAGGTCCGGTAAATCCAGCAAGACATGTGCAGAAGTAAGCATTGACCTGATCTGTACAGAATGCCCCGTTTTGACAAGGACTACTGGCGCATTCGTTGATGTCTGTAAGAAACAACAAAGATGATATCCGAATGACTTCCATGCTATATCCTTTGGCATTATCGGAAACATTCCGCTTTCCACATTAGAACATCTGTCCTCATCATCAGCTACTTTGTGCATATTACATATTTGTCCGGGATATGTTTCACCAAGGTCTGAGCGAAACTAAAATTGGAGTTTGACGTCCAAATTTGATCATTAAGTGGACTGCACATGTAACTTTACAATATGTTGTTAAGTGACCAGACCTGAGAATTAGTCAGTTTAACTCACACTAAAATACGGGTCTAAGGTTTTGTGCCCGCAATATTTATAGGTGATTTGTCGTTATTTTTTCGCTTTGCTTGTTGCAAAGACTGAATCCAAAATATCTTGACTCAATACGACAATGCTCACAAGTTGATTTTTGTGTCACATGAATGTGTGGATATAACTTGCATTAACCTTCTTTTCGATTTGAGTAACATTATGCAGCTTCTATTCTGAATGAAGTATAGCGTTTAAACAATTTTACATACATACTCAATTGTTCGGCACTCTAACTTGTATTTTCATATTCGTTTAGTTTTGTTCTTACCAGTTTCACAGCGTATTCCAGTATATCCAGGAGCACATTGACACACATACGAGTTTACGCGGTCAAAACATGTTCCACCGTTAAGACAAGGGCCACTGGCACACTCGTTGATATCTGAAAAACAATTTGTATTTGCATGACAATTAAGATTTTACATGGCTCCTGACTGCAGATGTAAACATTGAAGGTAGGGGAAATAAACCTACCAAAAAAGAGTCTCTACTTTAACCAGTGTATCCATATATCATTTTTATTTACCCACCCCCCCCCCTCCCCAGCCCCTAATAAAATACATTGTTATCGCGTCTGATTGTAGTGTACAACGAAAAATCATCATAACTTACTTATCTGGCAGAAGACACCGGTATATCCTGGTCGACAGGAACAAGTATATCCATTGACCATGTCATTGCAAGTACCTCCGTTCAGACACGGACCACTGTCACACTCATCGATATCTTTATATCAAGCAAACAAAGAATGACGTTAAAAAAAAAAGAAGATCTTTTCTTTTCCATTTTAGAATGATATAGTGTGTAAGGCTTAAGGTGAGGAAAGAAGGGAATAAACTTTGCACCAATGGCTAGAGATAGCATGTAAATCTACATGTATATGGTTATGTTACTACGAACTGCTAAAGAAAGCAAAATAACTAAATTAAATTGCAATTACACTTTCTTGGTACAATTCATTAAAAAAATTGAGGCCGAACAGTTGTTTGGTAAAAGGCTAGGAATAGACATTTTTTAACGGAAATTTTACTTACATTGTAGATTAACCATTGAGTTAAATCTCAATGTTCCTTCTTTGAGTAAACCATATGTGTTACAACTAAGAAACATAAAATTAGTACAAA
This sequence comes from Lytechinus pictus, assembly GCF_037042905.1. Taxonomy (NCBI): domain Eukaryota; kingdom Metazoa; phylum Echinodermata; class Echinoidea; order Temnopleuroida; family Toxopneustidae; genus Lytechinus; species Lytechinus pictus. The sequence goes on along the minus strand of NC_087254.1, from coordinate 34,329,498 downwards.
ACAAGTAAAAAATAATACTGGGGGCATTATACATGTAAGGTATGCTACAATTCAATGTTCATTTGAGCAGAAAACCGCATATTACTTGAGTTGGGTATATTAAGTTTATTCAGAAGAATGGTTATAATTGCCTAGAAATTGAAAAACACTGTAAGGACAAGTCCACCCCAACTAAAATGCGAAAAATCCAACAGGCATGTAAAATAAGAAATTAATGATATTTTAAAGTTTCACTTAATTTGACAAAACAGTTATATGCATATCGTCATCCTGGTCATTGTGCGAATGAGGGATTGATGACGTCATCCAGTCACTATTCTTTTGCATTTCATTATATGAAAGATTAAATATTTTAGTTTTCTCCTGTCTGTCATGTGAAACAAGGATTCATTCCTCCCTGATAATGTGGTATTACCGATGTTTTAACATTTAATGGTTAGTCAAGTTGGTCAGTAATGTCAAATTTGTAAAATATGAAATATTACATAATTCAAACAATAAAAACAAAAAAAATAAAGTAAAAAAATAATATTGAGTGAGGAATGTCAACGACTTGCTAATTGGCATATCACTGAGTTGTGCATATATCAGTTTTTTTTTTTTATAATAATAAGCGAAACTTTCTTATTTTGTATCCGATGTTGAAATTTGTTTATTTCTTATATAAGCATATCGCTAAAGAAACATTTTACTTTTTGCATGGCATTGTTTACATCATTGCGATAGATTTGGCAAGGGATATTTGATTGATAAAATAATTTTTCAAGAAAAAAGAAAACAAGGAGAAAAAGCACTGGACATCGTGCCAATACAAAGAACTGCTTTATTTCACATGATCATCAAATGATTGTTTCCCCGGAATGAAATTATAAGGAGTACAGATATATGCACCAACACGAACGATTAAAGAAATTACCCCAAAAATCCATAAGGCATGTTTATTTGAAATGTGTTTCATTGTATGTTTTTCATAAATCAGTAAACACGTGGCTAAATCATCACACTTTACATTCTGCATCTTACCATTGCCTGGTTAACTTATTGAAAGCAGGTAAAATCGTAACAATTATAATAATAATGATGAAAGTAATAATAAAATGATAATAAATTCATTACCATTAATATAATTTGCATTAATACCCCTATTGTTATTAACATCATTATTATTATCATTATATAATAATATATAATAATGATGATCACAATAATAATGATAATAAACTACCCTCGTGCTTTGATCAATATTTGATTTTATATCATCCATTCTGTCGGGGAAAAAATACTAGAATTCCTTTGAAAATATTTTTCATTGATTGAATAATGGATTTATTAAAAGAAACCACCTCACCTGTACACGTAACCGGAGTACAAGCCATGAGGTCACCTGTCAGCTCAAAGTCTCCAGAATTCCGTGAAAGTTCGACGCATACGTAACTGAATTGGTCGCATGTTGGAGACGTTGTGAGGTCTACGAAATATTCCACGTTCATGAATGTGGTAGTTTGGCCAGAATTGATTGCCATAGAAGATATTGGAACATTGGAATCCAGCTCATACCTGGTACCACTTCCGGACTGGGAATTGCTAAGCCATGCTGTTAAGCCCCAAATGTTTGCTCCTGAAATGCTACCATAGTCGCTGCTGGCCGTAGCGAAGAGGTCCATGATGATGTTGTCGGCTTGACCATGGAAGACTTCAGCAGTATCCAAAGTGACTGAAAACTGACTGATATCCACGCCTATTTTCAAACGATGGTAAAAGAAAGTGGGCGAGAAGCGAGTAATAATTAAACGATTGTTTCCAAATTGTTTTAAGAAATTACTAATATCAACGATTTTTCTTAAATCTTACCGGCTCTATTACATGTATTATTGCGAATCTGTTTTTCTTTTCTATATATGAACCTTTTGTAAACACATACATTTCAGGCACTGGCTGTCATATGTGTATTGTTTTTTTTTTCTCAAATGAATAAACCATGATTGTTATCAGGGGTGATCTTTGACCATTAAACTTTTATTAATCATGATTTATGATTTGTAATGACGTTAATGATGGAGTCCAAAAACATGAAATACTCTCTGTAATCAGAAAGAGCGCTCACAATATTATAGTTTTTTTTCAGCTCACAGCATGTTTCAGCAAAAAATAATATGGGTAAGAAAGTGCTTTAACTCATGTCCTTAAATCAACAATTTAATACAATGATTGGGAATTTTGGCACAACGGGGCAAAACGAAATCAAAGCACATTAAATACGACGAAATCACAATAAACAGCTGAGAGGTAGTTGTCGAAGTTGAGCGAACCAAAATAGCAGTTTCGTCCTCTGCAAGTATGCCCTTTGTCCAGAGTCCAGGACAAAACTGCAGTATTGATACACAAATGTTCGACAAAGTTTTCTTGGTTGCTCTTTGTAAAAAAGGGCATTTGACAATGCATTTTCGATATTCTTATAAGTGCGTAATCTCCATTTTCACTCCGATGGCGAAATCGGCAATTGAAATATCTGCGCATGCGTAAACTGAAGTCAAGTTTTCACGACTATTTTTTTTTTGATCAGCGCTACGCTTACTGAAAAAGGCGACAATGGCCATAGCGTTCTGGTCATGTGGCGATACGTTCAATACGTCATTGCAAGCATGTCTTCATCAAAGAAATTGAAATTATTCCCAGGATGGGCGCGCTGTAGCACCCAATGGCACAGATACGGTTGTCAACGGTCGCAGAAGCGCCCATCGTCCATGAACACAGTGAACAAACAAATATTTGACTAACCTCTACAGTCGACCGCGGTACAATCGGTGATAGATGTAGGTTCCAAATTAAATTCCGGCATTGGGTTGTCTCCCTTTTCTACTACGACACAAATATAACCGAATTGGGAACACGTTGGACCGTTACTCGTGCTCAAGGTGTACCCTAGCCCGCTGATTGTAGTCGGTACTCCTGGTTGCAGAGTCGTGCCTGCTTGGCCTGTGCTCAAATTAATGACCTGTTCATCGTACCTGAAGCCGCTTCCGGCTGCATTAGAACTGGCAAATGCTGTCACTTTCCACAGTCCGTCACCACTTGCAACACTACTATCCGCAGAGGAAGTAAGTGAGATTGACAGATCAACATCATTGTTCTCTCCTTCTACCACATATGCGGGTGCAGTCAGAGATAATTCAACAAGCTCCACAGCTGAAAATTAAAAGAACAGGGTGAAACGGTTATCACAACGCTCCCTAGTTAAAGTTAATATAATACTAGAACTGAATACATTTTTTGATTTAATCTCAAAATTTCACACACAGCGCCTAAGTTATTCAATGTAATAATAATAGCCAATTTTTATATAGCCCTTTTCCCAGAACGGCTCATGATATATGCATTAATAATATATTCCATTACATTGAAGCAAACAGATGTAAGGTTTATTGATCTGTAATTAAATGAGTCGGTTTCGTCTCCTGTCTTGAATATCGGGATAATGTTAGTTCGACATCACTTTGGAATTTTACCGGTTGAGAGGGATAAATAAAACGTGCTTGTGAGTGCACGTGCTACTTCCTCTGCTGTTTCCATATGACCTAAGGTGATATTTCATCTGGACCTGTAGGTTTATATCGATAAATGGATTCCTTAATAACACATTTGATATTGTGTGAATTCAATATTTTCCCGACTCATCTCTAATAAGACACCATTTTATTATTTTTGTAGTAAGAAACGACATATTTCTCAACACCAGTCTTCTGGATAATTTCATATGTTGAGAGGGATGCTTGTGAGTGCTGCTGCTACTATCTCTGCTGTTTGCCATGCATATGACCCATCCTGCTTCGCTAAGAGAGGAGCATGGGTTTTTTTAGCTGCACTTAGTAACTTTTTAGAATATTTAAAAATGGCGCATACTCTACACCAGACCTGCCAAATATAGTACGACAATACACCAATCGGTGGACTGTACTTTATCATAAGAAGAAAAAGACCCAAGTTGATCTTCCATCCGGACCTGTAGGTTTGTCTCGATGAATGAGTTCCCCAAAATCAATTTGTTATATAAATGCAGTAGTTTCCTTTCTCAGCTTTCATAAGATCGTTTTATTTTTAATTCATTTTAGTTATAAATGACATGTGGGAATGTCTTGCCTCCTGAAATTCTTTTTTATGTGTTTGAAATATCGTCGGCATGTGGGTCAATATATCAACTATCCAGTTTGTTAACATGATTTCCAAGTGTAAGAATATATGTATCGGTGATTTAACGGCCGAGGATTGTCGGATATTATGTTCTTAATACAGGTGTAGGTCCTACTCGAATTTTTCAACATGTAAATTGAAATCCATGCCAGCATGCGCGGATGCCGAAATGTTCCTTGTATCGCGCCAGTCGACATACAGTGCCGTCAATAGGTTTCCCAGAGAGTATCATAACTACCGCGTGTAAGTGATTTTTACCTCCATGGAACTACCGTTCCATCTCTTTCCCAGAAAAAAAACTGGAAGATTTGGCGCGTAAATGTTCCCTCATAATGCGCAACTTAAAGGGATACTCCGGGCTACATATGGTATGATTCGAATAGGAGGAGTTGCAATACGACAAACATTAAATTAATACGGACAATTTCATCACAATTGTAATGGCCAATACTATATTATGACAGTTTAAAATTTTGCATTATTTACTTGAACAGTTCTCTCAATGTTTGTATGCATATGTAATCGGTGAGCTCATGATGTAATCTACCCTCTTATTCTTTTATTATAGGCATGATTGACTGCTAACATGCAAGAAATTCATTGCTGACACTGATTTTGTTACAAGGGGGATATGTTATCCACACATGTATGAAAATATGAAATAATCATTTGTTAAGAAAAACAGGAATAAGGAAAGTAGGGATATAGTAGCTCACCTGTTGCATATGGATAGAATTTTTCTTCATAAAATATTGCTAAAAATAAATAATAAAAAAATTATTTTCTATTAGATCATTTTCCTTGATAAAGTATAATTACTTTCAGCCAGGAGTAACCCTTTAACAGTTTAAGGTCTGTTAGAGAGGGTTCACATTGTTCCCTGAGCTGTAGTCATGTAGGTAACCTCCAATACAGAAAACATACTGGTTAGTGACCTCCAAATGGCGCCACTTCGCCGCGACCTTAGAGGCGAGTGCATCGCCTTGTGTGCGTTGGTGATCTGCAGCTGGTCCATATCTGACAACGCCGTTTAATCGTATTCCTATAGCCTCTGACGGAGGGCGCTTATTCCGGAGGGAGATCATGACGTCACATAGAGACTTTGACCGTATTCTGAACTCGAGTTTAAACCAAACCCTGATTTAAAGTTTTGTTTAAACAATGGAGAGCCAACTGGAACAAAAACCCATTGCAGTACACATTCAATTTATTTAACTCATTTGACACCCAAATGGTCATTAATTGTCTGGGAATGGTAACTGAAGTATTTTTATTCATCATGAACTTGAAGGCAAAATGAAAGAAAATAGTAAACATAAGAAATATACAATATAAACACAATTTTGGAATTTTGGGCTCCCCATAATTTTAGCAAAGAGTTAGACTATGGTCCAACTTAAACCTGACTTCAGAATACGGGCCATTATGTTTTACCATGGTATATCTCTCGAGACGAAAATTTTGGAGAGCAATGCGAATCGCCGTTCTGCGCAGGATAAACAATAAAACTAATAACCTTTATTTCTACGAGCAGGTGGTACTTACAAAACAATGACTCGCAAGGAATATTTCACTGAAGGTCATACATTGGGAATGTTTACGAGAGCCTGCATATCCAAAAAGAGCTTTCTTCCAAATACAGTGCGAGTCAGAAAAAAAACATTACATATCTCACAATTCCCAATTTAAAGAAAAAATATGTAACGCATGGTTATCATCAATGGCCCGAAAGAGTATCTTCTCCAGAACAATAGGATACCATATTCATTTGGACATATTTACGCTTGGATAATCAGGTGGTACTGTCTTTGCTGTAATGTAAAATTTGATTTGCGCAAAAAAAAGAATGGGTGCAATGAATGAATCCAGATATTAGTAATATCATAATCCTACATTAAAGGCAAAGGTCATTGCAATCCTCTTTCAATCAATTCAACTGGAGAGGTGATACTAAAAAGCGTTTATTAAACATTTTCAATGGTAATAATTGAAAAGATGCTTTGCAGTGGATTTTACTGCAACTCCTGAATCTTCATGCTTCATTAACATCTTGATTCATTGATTGTAGTAGCGCAAATCAAACTCTCATCATAAAAATAATACATACTGGATTACTGGTTATCAAAGCATAAATAAGAGCCTATACTAAATAATTATGTCAAATAATCTGGGAGAAAATACTCTTCCGTGCTATATACTATGATGGCTCATTTCTTTTTTAAATTGATAAATTCTTGAGGTGTTTATTTTTTTCTGACTCGCACAGTACAGTCTTTAATTTGAAAGCAAATCGTACAGTCTCAATTTTCTTTGCCCAAACGATGTACTTACCAGAGCAATCAACCGCAACGCAAGATACAGTACTGCCTGATGCCAACGTATAAGAGGGCTGTGGATTAGCCCCCCGTTGCAACTCGGTACAGATATGTGTGAATTGAGAACAATCAGGACCATCGGCCAGATTAAGAGGGTATACCAGTCCACTGATCGTAGCCTGTGAGTTATAAAACAGAGTTGTTCCTGCTTGCGCATCCGTAAGACCGATGTCTACTTCGTCAAAGCGAGTACCACTTCCATCAGCACTTGCGCTGGCAAAGACAGTTATCATCCAGAGTCCATCCCCAATTGCGGTACCGCTATTGGAACTGGGAGTGATGGTGATGGAGACGGGCACATTGTTGTTCAGGCCGTCACCTATCACTCCCGCAGAAACTGTTGTGGTAGTTGATGCAATTGAAACATCTGTTCGATACATGAGCAAACGAAGTATATGTGTTGATATCAATCTCTCTTGCTAAATTCCATACCATAATTACTGAACATCACGGTAGAATATCCGAACTATTGTTTTGTTTTCAATCAAAGGTGAATTATCGAATTCTAAGAAAAGAATTGTCTTTTGATTTTTTAGGATATAAATGGACAACTTATCACTTGCCCGAGACTTGAACGTCTGGTCATCCGGTAATGCTAATTAGATCAAGAGCATTAAGTTAAAATTGGCTTCAACATGGAAATTTATGGTAACAAGCTGATTCTTTTCAGGATAGGTCCAGGAATATGTCTAGAATAACATACAAAAAAAAAACATTTATTTAGTCTTCATTTAAGGAAGTCATCTTGGAATTTTGTGACATAATTGACCACTGACTGTCCTGTCTTGTCCTAATATACTATTTGACCCTTAAACTATAACCTAATGCTCTTTGCCTAAATACCGGAGGGAGGCTCCCCGAAAGCAGTTGGCAACCAAGGCCGCCAGTGCATGCAGGAAGAGTGCTCCAGCCACCGGAGGGTTAAAAGAGTGAATGCCTTCATCAGTCTTCTTTACTACCCATGATCTTTTATTTCTTTCCTTTTTTTCTTGAATTGTAAATACTGTACTCTAAAATATATATTTCGTTGATTTCTCTTTAGTATCATTCTTAAAATGAACTTGTCAAAGTAACAATTATGATGGTGAACAAGGATTACGTGCGACCTTCAAAAATGGTCAAAATCGAAGCTGCTGAAAACTGCTTATCTAATAAAAGAGAGCCAATGGAGTAAATTAGAAAGTCAAAAAGGGGCCTAAGCTTTCGATCCTAGCAGAATCTTCGTCGGAGGCAAAATGACAAACATATAAAGTGGAACAACCATAATATAGACCACAAACAAGCTACAGCAACACTAGAAACAAGGAGACAAAAGGGGCATTAGTGAGTAGAGAAGACCAATCAGGTTAGTGAAGGGGATGAAAGAAAAGGAGTAGGCAGACACAAAGGAAGGTTAGTGTAAGTAAGGCCAAGAGGGATTAAGATAATGAGGCAGGCAACATCAAACAGGATCTGGAACAAAACAGTAATAGAGGGATGAATAACTAGAGAATTAGTGAGAGGTGGGTCAAACAGGTTAAAAAGAAAGGCATAACAAACTGGTGCATAATAGTGGGGGGAAAAAAGGAAAAGAATGGGGAACAACTGATAATGTGCAAAAGACATATAAGTATATATGATAAAGCATTAAACAAACTAAGAGAAGAAGGTAAGTGTATCTAAAAGTGATATGTATATAAATATATCCAAAAAAGAAATGTATATGAAAAAAATATAAATACACATAAATACACATTTATTACAATATGCAAAACATCATTGGAAAGAAGATTTGACGAACAATTTGAATTGGATTTATTTAACGACAGGGACACTAGGGAAGGAAATAAACTAAGAACTTTTAGGCAATTCAAATTCAATATAAGACAAGAAAATTATTTATATTCAATACACAATGTCAATTTGAGAAAAAATATAACCAAGCTCCGACTGAGCGCTCATAATCTACCAATAGAAACAGGAAGGTACAAAAGACCGGAGAAGATACCACCTAACCTGAGATTTTGTGAAGATTGTAATTTGAATTTTGTCGGGGATGAGTTCCACATTATAATGAAATGTAACAAATATAAAGATTTGCGTAAAGATTTTTTTGAAAAGATAATAACCTTCAATATTAGGTTTACTGAAATGGAGTGCCAGGAAAAATTTATCTACATCATGAAATTGGAAACTGAAGCCTTGATTAAATTGTTTTGTTCTTTTATCCAAAACATAATTGCTATTAGGGGTGATTTCTAAGTACTAAAAATATCAACCGGTAAACACTTTGAAGTAATATATTCGCAATATTTTTACACAATGAATTTACATGTAATGCCATTCTTCTCATTCTTCCTCTCTTTCCCGCTCTCTCCATTTTCGAACTTCTTCCCTCTTTATTTCCCTTTCCTCTCTCACTTTCTTTATGTTTTCTTTATCTTTTCTTGGATATCAGTCTCTATATCCATTGTCAAAATATCTATCCGAATGATTCCTATGTTTATTGTGTATATTTGTATGTAATTTACAAGTTGTTTCTTTTTTCTTTTTTTTCTTTTTGACGAAATACTATTTTGTTTTTGTTTATTTGCTTATATTCCTTGCATTGTATATTTGTCTTGTATCATTTTGTACTTCTTGTTATGAACAAAATGCTGGCAATTGCCAGTGAAGTTCTAATAAATTCAATTCAATTCAATTCACATATGGTGTAACTGATATTGTAATCCGCTAGGTGTGACGGGAAAAAAACATAGGACTATACAGTAGGAAAAAAAAAACCTGTATATGTGAAAAAGAGGAAGCAAATTGCCTAAAAAGGTAAAAGCAAATATAAAAGAGAGGGGGTGTATTATGAAGAAACCATAGTATACATGTAAATAAGCAAATGTGGTAAATCTAAAAGAGGTGAGTGGAGAAAAAATATATATATATAATAATTATTATATCGCCTGAATAAGGAAGGAAAATTGGAGCTGAGCTTGTATGAGATATGGGGGGAAAGTAGAGGAAGAAACTATAATGTAACTATTCAAAAGAGCTTTGGGGAAAAATGATATGTATATATAAATTGAAAGTGGATAGGAAAGAATAATCAGTCGTTCCCCTCTTGGATGTTCAGGCCATGATGTTGGGTGGTGCGAACTGCGAAGTCGTCTCATCCAGAGCTTCTCTCTGCTAGTACGGACTGAGTCAGGACGGGTACCTAAAGATTCGATGCCCTGTAGCATCATGTCAGTGATGGAGTGGTTGGGGAGGTTAAAATGGCGGCCAACTGGAGTGTCCAGCTTTGCTGTGTTGACGGTGGATCTGTGCCCGTAGAATCGTCTCTTGAGTGTGGTCTTGGTTTCCCCTATGTATTGTACCCTACAAACTCTGCAAGTGATGAGATATACAACATTAGTGGTAGTGCATGTGATGTTGCCCTTGATTTGGTGAGATAGGCTGGTAGAGTTGCTGGTGAAAGTGTCGCCCTCGTGAAAGTGTATTTCACATATGATGCACCTGTTGCTGGTGCATTTGAAGGTGCCATGCTGTATGCATGGCATACAGCCACCAATGAATGGTTAGTGAGGGAGGGCACTTCAGCACGAACAATGAGGTCCCTGAGATTCGGTGGGCGTCGGTATGCTAGAAGGGGAGTATCGGGAACGGCCTGTTGGAGACGATCAGAAGTGTGTAAAATGTGGTGGTTATCACACAGGATTTTGCGGAGAGGGGGTAGATTGGGATGGAAGGTGGTCACAAGCGGTATTCTGTCGGTAGTCTCCTTGTCACTTTTTGGTTTGAGAACTTCAGATCTGGGGAGAGAACGAACTTTGTTAATTGCCAGTTGGACTGCCCTGGCCCCGTGGCCCCTGGCACAGAGATGTTTCTGCAAATTCCTGGCATGGAAGGAAAAATCAGGGTCCTCGGAGCAGATACGGCGAAGTCGGAGGACTTGACTGTAAGCGATGACGGTTTTGCAGTGACGGGGGTGGCAGCTGGATGAGTGGAGGTACTGGTGGGTATCTGTGGGTTTAGAGTATAGGGTAGTGGTGATACCGTTAGACTTTTTCTGGACTGTGACATCAAGGAAGTGGGTTTCCTGTTGGGAGAAATCAGAAGTGAATTTGATGGTCCTGTGGAAGGAATTGATGTGGTCAATGAATGTATGGAGGCTACCTTCATCCCTGGTCCAGATGAAGAAAATGTCGTCTATGTAACGCCACCAAATCCATGGGCGACAGGGGGCTGAATCTAACATCTGCTGTTCCAGCTTGGTCATGAAGAGACAGGCGAATGAAGGAGCCATCCGGGTGCCCATTGCTGTACCGAATATATGTAGGTAGTGCTTGCCTATGAATGTGAAGTTGTTTTTTGTTAGTACATGAGACATCAGAGATTTGATATCGGATATGGGGGGACTGGAATGGCCACTGGCGGCCAAGGCTTCACATGATGCTTGGATACCTTCGTCGTGGGGAATGCTGGTGTACAGTGAAGAAACATCGAAAGTGCCGATGATCGCAGTCTCGGGTATCTGGTCCTTGATGTCATTTAGTTTCCTGAGAAAGTCTGGAGTGTCGTGGATGTAAGAGGGTGCACGTGAGACAAGGGGCTTAATGTGGTAATCAACAAAAAGGGAGATGTTCTCTGTTGAGGAACCATTTCCTGAGAGGATGGGTCGACCGGGGTTGCCAGGTTTGTGGATCTTCGGGAGGAGATAGAAGCGGGCAGGTTTAGCATTAGTAGGGGAGAGAAATTTGTGGGCCTTCTCGGAGAGATGCTTGTGTTCTTTCATGTCATTCAGTGTTAATTGGATCTGTAGGGAGAAATTACCAGTAGGGTCAGAATCGAGGAGTGCATAGTGAGATCGATTATTGAGATGTTTCATGGCTTCATCGATGTACTGCTGGCGGTCCATAACAACGACGGCTGATCCTTTGTCTGCAGGCTTGATGATAATGTCGGACCTGTTTTTGAGTGATGAGAGAGCCTGGCGTTCTTCTCGAGGAAGGTTGTCATGTGCTCTGGTGTCGAGGGTATCTGTGGAGCGAACTTGGGATGAGACAGCTTGGATGTAAGTTATTCTTGGGTGGAATCCATGTGCTTTTATTGTAGAAGGGCTCGGGATCAGAAGGGGGTGCATCTAAAAAGAACTCTTTGAGACGTATCCTGCGATAGAATGTAGAGAGGTCTTGGCTGAGAGCTATCTGTTCAACTTCTGGTGGCGTGGGGCAAAACTTGAGACCTTTAGAGAGAAGAAAGGTTTCTGCTTGGGAGAGAGGGGAGGATGAGAGATTAACAACCAAATGGGGGGATGCATCATTGTTGTTGGTATGTCGTCTAAATCTGTTTGACCGTTGTCGCTTCTTTGTGAGGTTGCCTATTTTCTTGTTCCTGCGTTCAGTGAGGAGAGACCTGTGTTTAGAGAGATCAGATTCAATTTCATCATTATACTGAAGCCATTGGGTTTGGGTACAGCAAGAACGTAGTTCGTCTTCTAGGCTACTGATGTCAGCTGAAAAAGAATCAAGAGAAGCAATACACTGTTCAGAGAGGATGTTAATTAGTCGAACTGAAGCTCCATGTAAGGTCTAGTTCCATCGTTTGCGAAGTTCAGGTGTGAGCGTACCGAGACCAGGAGTGCAATGAAGTTGGAGGCCTGTGGGTATAATGCGATTGAGGGAATAAAATATGTAATTGTCCTGGTGAAAAGAGGTCTTGAGGGCCTTCAGCTTGATCTTCCTGAGCTGGTGAAATAATGGTCAAAAAATGGTCAAAATCGACCAACGTATTCAACAGGTATTGGTTATTATAATATTTAATCTACCAGAATTTACGTTCATATTGACAACGGTCACAAACTACTTATTCCTTTTAGTAGCTTTTATGCGAAAAAAAGTGTACATCTATTACCTCTGCACGTTATTGTATCACATGATGTCAAGACGTCGTCGGTAGGAGTTCCACTAAAAGAGAAGTCTGGGTTTGGTAACGGTGAGGTGGTTCTCTTGGCTATTGTAACACAGATAGAGGGTAGGCTGTCGCAGTTGACATTGCCGGATAGATCAACGTCAAAATTCAAGTTCGAAAATGTCGAAGTAGACCCAGGACTAACGCTTACTCCTCCTTGTCCTGCCAAATTCACATTGTAGTTTGACGTCAGAGAATTCGTTCCATCACTTCCAACAGCGACGAAACTCCAGAGATTGGTCCCACTGACCGCACCAGAGTTTGACGATGGATTCATCGAGAAGCCGAAGGTCACGGTCTGTCCAGACTCTCCTTCCAGCAAGTCGCCCGATGTGATGATAACTGATGTGTCGGCTATTTCCACTCCTGAAATAAAGATTATATTTATAGTAAGTACTCGGGTATCTCCAATTCTCAACAGAACATAATGTACTGCCATACTTTGGTAAAAAGGAAGCAAGCTACAAAAATATCATTTGTTGTAAATGAGCAATGTGTGTTCGTCATTTACACAGGCGTCAATGCAATTTAACAGCATATTTTCTTAAATATCTTTCCATATAACGATTATTTCTTCCCCAAATTTAGCTTGAACGTGCAACATACAAAGGGTGTTTCAGAAACAACAATAACCCAAATCTGACTGATGTGTCACTTGCTTCCTTTTGCCAAATTTGGGCAGTATAATAAGAACACACCAATTTTGATATGTATCTTAAATTCAAATGTTACTTTCAATGAAATATCTCCTCGATCATCATTATTGAAAGTATATGAATCACTGATGTTCAAAATTGTGTCCCGTTACTTAAAGCAATATATTAGTTTTCATCAATTTGAAATTGGTAATTAGCAGCATATTCTTCTTACTGTATTAAAAGAGTTACACGGGAAGTTCACTCCTACAAAAAGTTGATTTTAATAAAAACAAAAACTCACACAAATTTAATGCTGAAAATCTCTTCAAAATCGGATATCACTATTAACATTTAGACTTTTAAAAATCTCGCTTAATTTCACAGAACAGTTATATGCACAGCCTAGTTTAGATATAAAATATGATCGCTATACTGCTTCTAAATGATATATGAAAACTTTTTATAAGGTCATAACGTCAATAAGACTTTTCATTACAGTCGCATCTTTTTAAGTATATAGGATTTGACCTTATGACTGTCAAATGTCTTTCATATCTGATGAGGGGGGATAGATTAGGGGTGGTATTCTGAGACCATTTATCTCTAAAATATTAATTTCACCTTCAGAAATGAAATTGGTTTTCTGAGATCACTTTTTTATCTCTCAGATTAAATATGAAGTTGATCTGAGATGGATTTTGTTTTCTTGCATATGTAAAGATGATACGTGGCAGAGCAGCGCCTGCAGGTGTAGACATATCCATCGCGTATCTATTGGTACTCAGATGATGTCCTTGCGCCCATGTTACTTTGAAGAAAAAAAATCAAAATTAAATTAAGGTATGGGACTAGTTTGTCTCCGCATTGTCAAATATTTCTTGGTGAATTTGCTCCAAACATTTGCATGAAAATAAAGGAAAATGATACAACCATTGAGAGTAATACTTTATTTCTGTGTATTAATAATATGTTTCAAATGTCTTTTGTTGACTAAATATTGTATTAAGAAATAGTGTGCAACCAAATAGCAACCATATGAGTTGTATTCCGTATTGTTCATACAAAGGAATAAATTGGTTTTGAATTGATGAGGCACTTTTAAGACTATATAGAAAATTGAAACATCCTTCGAAAGGCATGAAGAAATATTATACTAGTATAATATTTCCCATCGAAATAAGGAGGTCTTGTTATGGGGCCTAATTTCTATTACGTCATTCTACGTGAACAAAGTTATGATTACATTCGTTTATACAGAAAAAAATATAAGTTTCTTTGATATCGAACGATTTTAAAATCGCATATTCACAAATCTAAGCTAAACATATCACTTTTGCAAGCTTTTATTAGATGATTGCAGGTTGCAGCTTTTTTTACCCATATCCGCATTGAGACCATATTTATATTTTCTGATATAGCAGCCATAGACGAACATAATGAACATAAAAATTTTAAAAAGTATAGGGCCTATAGCAGTAGTTTCCACCGAAATACTTATGTTCACATTATTTGTTTAATGGAATTTGTAATATTGGAAATCATGGAAAAGGTCGAACTTGGCACAAGTGCGTGTAATCGTATTACTCCTTTTACATCCTCTCGGTGAGTAGAGTAAGAAACCCAACTTCTGACGCTCGCGAATTAAATTTTTTCTAAAGAAAATACTATGGTAGTCAGTTGGTTGAGCTACGAATATTCAGAAAACTTGCAAAATGAATGTTGTAGGCTTGTAGCATATTGGTTTCCACTGATGTAAGATTTCGCAATATAGTATATTGTGTTTTGCAGCAAGAAGTGACAAATGTCAACTTTGCAAATATTCTTTAAAAATATAGTATTGAGTACTGGATGAATGTTAATGTTGACATGAATTGTTGATAATCAGGATGACAGCCAGCCTTCAAGAGAATAGTAGTCTCGAATTAATACCAAGTCTTGACTTTTATCTAGGGTAACTTACGAGAAAACCACCAATCAATTTTTACGAAAAATGTTCAATAACATGTGAACTTGCAGTGCTTCCCTAGTATACTCAGGTGACATTTAAACTAGCATGTTTACGTTTTTAAATCTCTATATAAAACAGATCACACAGTGACATGAATTGAAACTAAAATACCAGTAAGACTATTTGTGAGAGCCAGTTAAGAAACTTTGCTTATAAAGATATTAATCTAGTTTACAAAGAAAATCAAAACTTGTGCAGATACCGACTTATACTACAACTGCTATTGGATATGGATAAAAAAAATTAAACAATAAAAATCGTATGCGAAAGTTCGTGATATTGAATTGTTAAAAAATCTTTGTCAGAAAGTATAATTTAACATGCTTGAATTCATTTATATTATATCAGAGACCTATGGACAAATACTTAATGTAATTTTTATCCCTATACACCATGCTTGACAAGTGATTTAATATTACCAAAATGTGAAATAAATACAAATATTTCCCCTGAGCCGCCTTTTAATTTTGACATTGTGATTGTAAATGTTACCTATATTAAAATAGCAAATGTGTGAAATAAAACTTAAAAATTATATTTTATTATACAATTAATTTAAGTTTGAAAACTATTTTTTTAAAGGTATTTCAAGCTGTCCTTTTTCTAATAAAACACACTGAGTTATCTTACCTGTACACGTGATACTTGTGCAGGCTGTAAGAACATTATCATTTGGTATAGTTGTAAGGGTGAAGTCCGGTGATGCATCGACATTTTTAGCAGCAATGATGCAGATATATGGGATATCATCACAGGTGTATTGTCCAGACAGATCTACTTCAAAATTTAGACCATTGAATACTGCATCTTGGCCAGGATTAACTCCTACATTATAAGGTTGTGAAAACGTAAAGCTCAAAGCCCCGTTGCCGGATGTACTGGTAAGGGAGTCACTGCTGAAGAATCCAAGGGTCCATAGTCCAGTACCGCTAACAGCCCCACCGCCAGCATCGGATTGTAGATTGAAATTTGCTGTGACTGTCTGTGATAGTCCGTCTCTCAGGTTTCCTGATGTTATGGTCAGACTTGAGCCAATTATTTCAACACCTTGAATAACGACATAATGAGAGAGTGGTGATTATTGTATGAAGATATTATATTCATATGTGTGCTGTGTACATGTTTTATATATATGTACATATATATATATGTATATATGAACTCAAGATGATATAAAAACTCCGTATTGAAAGTACTTACACAATTTAGTGACATTTCTTTCCATGCGGAGTTTTTATTTCATCTTAGTTGAGTTTATTCTATAATGTCACTGACTCCGAACAGAACAAGATTTTGTCTACATATATATATATATATATATATATATATATATATATATATATATATATATATATATATATATATTATCTTCATTCATTTCTTTTACAACATATTTAAATACAGAGTTTCCAACACTGTTGTGCATGTATAATTTCTCATATATATAATAATAATTATTATTATTATTATTATTACTTATTACTTATACGGCTCTTTTCTCATAAGGCCCAAAGCGCTTACAATAAAAATACTTGAAATGAATCAAACAATGGTAAAGCTATGATACTGCGAAAGAAATGGGTTTTTAATGCCTTATTGAAATTTTCTATTGATGGAGACTGTCTTATCATAAGAGGCAAATCATTCCAGTATTTTGAAGCTGTCGCATTAAAAGTTTTATCACCGGCCAATGTACAAGGTAGTGAATATGTGAGACGAAGATGGTCACCAGCTGATCAATTACTTGTACAAAATATTTGGCAAATATGTTACTTAAATATCTTGTGAAATCAATAGGAATAGAGAACAATGGTTGTCGTAGCATTAACCACTGTTTCCCAAAGCTGTGCCTCCTTTTCTAATACTTTGCTGGGAATCGAATCCAAGCGCCCGGCATAAAACTTCTCCCACAGAAAAAAAAAATCGTGCCCGAATTGAAAGCATGATGCCTGAATGATCATTATCATTGTTTTGGCTATAATGTATTAAATAATATAACATATTAAACAAGATTTGTATACGTCTGGTGAGGTAAAACAAAATCAAAATGGTAATTGATTTCCTTCACAATTAGGTCACTATATCAGACATAAAGTCACATTTAAATTTCATGCACTCTCCAAACAAAAGATGATTAATCTTCGTCTACTTCAGAGTTTCGACGAGCTGAGCTATTAAACTTTTTTATCATTATTTTCAACTTGAGGGAATCTAAATGATTTTGCTCACGAACAGTCGTGTGTTAAGTTGCGCTAAATTTAGCGACATTTTTAAATATCACACCTGCAAAAGTGGGGGTCCCAGCGAAAAGCCGGGAAAACATTGCTCACACCTTTACTTTCACATTGCTTTTAACCCTAACCCTATAGGCCTGTATGAAAAACGATTGATATTTAAGGAAGCGTCACTGCCATATATCACCTCTGCATGTTACCGATGTGCAACCACGAAGAGATGTAGCATCTGGATCACCCAAGAGTTCGTATAAAGGATTAGGAGCTGGACCTCTGTCAAGTCGAGCGCAGAAATATTCCATATCAGAACAGAGGATGTTAGATGGCACAGGCACAGAATTAGCTGCAATAGAGGCGATCGTTGTAGTAAAGGGAGGATTCCAATTTGTAGCCTGTTGGGAAGCTGTAAGTTCAAGGGCGCTGCCACCGACTACCGTCGCCCCATTCGAAGCCGAGGAGAAGAAACCGTTGACCTGCCAGAGACCCGAACCTCCACTGATAGAGTATGTGTTTGTAGATGCAGGCGAAAATGCCAAATTGAAAGTTAATGACTGAGAAGTGAACCCCTCGCGCACAGCGCTTGAAAACACATTTGGTGTGGTGCTGTCCACAATGACGACGCCTGTTGGATAAAATAAATGTATTGATCATCATGATAAGTTCAAAACTCAAAGTCTAATTTCAACTAAAAAAACATTAAATGAAATACTTACGATGTAAAGAAGATGGCAATCATGCAAATGAAGTTCAGTACATAGGCCTATGATATGAAACTTACAGTGCGTCCCCAAAACAATGTCTGATGTACGGCTGAATATATTCCGAAATTGAATATTATTCTCAATTAAATGTCTAGAAATAGGAAGCTTATTTCATGTTGTAACTTCTTTTAAAAAAAGATTCATTGGTCTCGCTTCAGTGGTTTTGAATGTATAAAAATTGTGCTTTTCGGGTCATTCTTAGTTTGCTGTATGTTCTGCAATAACGAGCATGTCACCCCCCCCCTTTAATCATCCAGAATCTGACCAGGTAATTCCCTGATCTGACCAGGGCTCATCAAATCGCACCCTTAAGTATGTTCAGAAGGGCAACAGCAGTGTTTGACAGACCATTTAAATTTGATAATTAGAAATGCACCCTGATGGAGCCAACAGGTCATGACTGCTTCATGCCTAGTTCCAACAAATGCATTTTCATTTTCATTATTAGTTTTGTTTGTAGGTTACTGAGGTCAAGTTCAATTGTTGTTTAAATGAAATAAATAAGTTATGTTTAATATCGCTAAGGGTGATACACTTGGTTTTTGCCTTCATTGTATAGCTTTTAGTATTCATTCATCATATAAATTTTCTTTCGGGTTTGTGCGCTGATTCCCCTGTAATTTGTCAAACAAACTTCATTCTTGATTTTTTTTTTGCCCTTCTGAACATGCTCAAATTTATGATAACATGTTCCTGGATAGATCATGGAAATGTCCCTGCTCAGATCCTGGATGTACAAATGGGAGTTAACATGGTAAGCACAATGCAGGAATACAGTATTCCGAACTTGGAATGGGCTGAAATGCACCACTGTCACGTAACAGAGTGTGCATTCAAAACCACAGAAGCGAGAAAAAGGAAATATTCATAGAATGTAGAACATGAAATGACCTTTCCATTCTGGCACATTTATTTGAGAATACTACCTTATTTTGGAATTAATTCAGCCCTATGTCAGAGGGACATTTTTTTCTGAGACGCGCTATATAGTTAGCGGGAACAGGATGGTAACATTTGTAAGTTTACGTCTGTCATGTTATAAAAGTAACGTCACGGAAATGAATGGATCCACCAAAAACCTAGGACTTGAAGGGTGCGGATCCCTCAAATGATTAATGTAATATATACACACAAAAAAGTAAGTCCCCACTTCAATCAAAATGCCGTAACTTTTGAACGGAATAATTTTGAAATATAATATCTCGTAGGTGGATTTCTACACTCATCGAGCCACTCCTGGAAAAAAAAATAGACCGATTGGTTGAGTCATGCATGAGTAATCAAAGATTGGATTAAAAATGACAATTTTGAAAGTCACAAAAGTCGTTTTTCAGATTGTGTAAATAAAAATTATTTATTTTTGTGAGTTTTTTTGGTGCTAACGTTGTTTTACTATCCATCATTTAGCCACTCCACACAAAATGTTGATAATGTATGTTCATAGTTGACTGAGCACAATTTTGTTGTGACGGATCATCATAGGGGCTTATGGTTATAAATCCTCTATAGCTGTAAAAAAAAATTAAAACTGAAATTTATTAAAGGCACACCTCCCTTCAATTTCTCGACCCCCTTCCCCAATTCTAAATTCTGGATCCACCACTGATTTGTCCATATATTCAACTGATCCTCAGAAATTGTTAGGAAAAGAATGCATTTTATGCAACATAAAGATTATTCATTCCTAGGCTCGCCCAACCATGAAAGTGTAACAAGTTCGGAAAGTGTGTGGTGATAAAAATGATGATGATAAAAACAAGTCACATTTGAAACCAAATTTGCCCCCATTATTCATAACCCCTAAAAATGACTCTGTGACATTGAAAATGTCACCCCCACCTTGATGCGTACTCACTTATCCATAAATAATGTCATGAAACTTCGCACATGGCTTCAGAGTGACACTATCGAAGAGGCGCACATAAATAGCTTTTTAATGTTTGCTCACAGAAGTATTAGACAACTGGATTTTATTTTTTTTTATCAAATCAAATGAACTATGCAAGGTTTGAGACATATATCCATAGCTAGCAATTGCATTTTTCCAGAGCTATTCACAATCCACATGTTTATTCAATTGTGAATGTTTAATCAAACGCATTTGAATCATTGAAGCATTTTGGTTGGCCATGTACATAACGAAAAAAGTTGATAATTTCAGTTTCCAAAATGAAAACAGTACTTGTCTATGATATTTGAAAATGGTATTTTTGTTATCATTAAATGTTCATTTAATCGTGAAATGATGAATAATTCAATTTCATTTATTAACCATATAAAAATATTCAAATACTATATATATATATGCACTTTGATGATTATAAAAGTCTCCCATTATAATCAAGTTAAGTTTTAAGTTATCTTAGGCTTAATCCCAAGACCACATTCTTTTTTATGATGTGGACTTTTATGTTAGTAATTTCAATACTACGTTCCACTACGATTTCTTAAATTCGTCGATTGGGAATAGAATGTATCATTGTAATTTGATCTTCTCCATAACAAAGTCCGGTAGAAGTAATATTCCAATGGATCATGTCTTCTTTCTAGTTAGCATTACACCGTGGGAATATGACATTTTAACCCTTAAACCAAGGACTTCCACAATTTAATTTCAAAGCTAAATATTAGCCATAAAAGTTGTTTCATTAGTTTCGTTTCATGACGCCATAAAAAAAAAATGAACAATGGTTACTAGTATTTCTTACCTGTCTCGCAATGGACTCCCGTATAACTGACTGTACAAGTACACGTGTAGCCTCCAGTAGTAATTGTGTTGCAAGTTCCTCCGTTTTGGCACGGGCCGGATTCACAGTCATCAACCACTGAATATAAATCAACCACAAGAGGTCGCTGTAGAAATTAAATCTCTTCCGATTCATTGTAAATCTTAATCTCATATTCACGAACCCAAACTTATTTTCTTAGAGAAACCAAGATGGTCACTTTATCATTCTGACATCAAACTTTAAAAGTTCAAGGAGTTATCGTTTGATAACTGAAATAGGATGTGAGTAATCACAGATAAAAAGAGCTGAAAAAGCTTAATTTGATAGAGCTTCTACAATTTTGTAAGAGAGGAAAGCTAAAAAAATATGAAAATCAAAAAGCAAGAATAGCTGAAATCCGCTTAAAAGCTTAAATCTCAGACCCTTCTGAAAATAAGATTTTTTTTTTAAATATTCGAAAGACAGTGTTGTTTATTCTATTCTATGATAATTTACTTCAAAAATTTTTGTGGGGAAAAATAATTGTCATACTTTCCATACCTTGTAACACAATTTGTCATTCATGTATCTATTATTAATATTCTTTACGCTTAGAAAACAAATAGATCTAACTAAACTGAATATTTAATTAAACGTACTTCAAATTGACAAAAAATATATAGATTTTCAGTTTATCGTCGATTAACCTGGGACTACAAATCTTTTTATTTGTAAAAGGGCTTGCCCCAGAGAAAAAATGGATTGAACAAGTCAGCTTTATATAAAAATGTCGCCATTTAAAGAATATGAGGATGGTAAAGATTCAACTACATTCTTACATTAATGAGAGAACTCAATTTTAAATGTAATTTTTCATTGTCGTATGAAAATACGTTGTCAGCTGTTTGTTTTAGAATGGCGTTAAGAATAAATTCGGTGACAATTATTTGAGTAAAACTGTTTCAGTAATAGCTGTAATATCAATAAAATGCAGATGAGCATTTTGAATTGCAGATCAACATATTGAGGATTGAAATTATAATAACAAACAAGACTCCGTTTATAAGACAGCATCTAGTCGAGCCAATCAATAAGTGTGAAGTTGCATTGTTCCAACTTTCGTAAAACTCAAGCGTACGATTAATCGCTAACCTTTGTGTTACGTCAATCATCTGGACGGGATATTGACTATATAGTTTCACAAAAAATATATCAACATTTAGCCGACCAAGAGATACTAGGAAGTAGAATAACAAAAGCCCACAAATGAAAAATCTTGTCATGGTTTAAATTCCGGATTTTTCGTATTTACTGCAGGGAAACTCTCTTCAACGCACCAATTCCTTTGAAAATGCAAGTCAAACCACAATGTAGAGCTGAGAGGCTTTTGTTAAAAGTTGGTTGATTGGGACAGCGTCGGAATCTCTTGACTCCGAACAACGACAATATTATTTGCAATTGTTCGTCCGGTTCAAATCCTCTGATGATCTGCTGTCCCAGTCCACCAAGTTTCCTCGGAGTAAATGCGAAAACTCTATATTGACAACATGAAAGCATGAGATAAGGTTATTCGCTCCTGGCTCATCAAGTCTTTTCTTTGGAAATTTACATGATGTAACGACAAGATCGGAAGCTTCCTGACACAATTATGGCGACATGGAGAACTAAGCCGTAAAGTAACTATACCATGTATTCATGCCTGTGAAAGCAGTTAAATTACTTAGTTACAATCGAGGCTTCAATTTGAGTTCAAGAGCGAAGTAAAATAAATCGTATTCTATAGGACTTCAAACTATTTGGTAAGACAGATAGTCCCTTCGTGGCACTTTGCGTATATTTCGCGAAGAAATCTCAACAAACAACAGTTTTTATACACCGAACGAAGGGGGAAACGAATCAATCGATAAAGGATGGTAGTAAGTTGTAGGTATATTGGTAGACTGGACATGCATCTATGCTTCCCATCCACAAATGCGTAGTCTTCGCCAGGTCAGACGTATCTTTTGCGTTCAGCATAACGGCAAAGACAATAAGTGCAGACTCCGCCAAGATTATAGGCTAGATTATAGGCCAAGTATACGTTTCATGAAAGGAAAATCACTCAAAATGATTCAGCGATAAATATTTTCAGTGAAATTCATGCCCAATCAGAGATATTTATGGGCTGAGCATGCTTTAAGGAGAAAGAGAATGTTAGAGAGTTAGGGGCTGTTTTCATTAGAAATCGAATTGAATCATTCCGCTTCATGTCCTGGGAAGGAATGATGAGTTTCTCCGATAGTTTATTAATTGATTGTGACATAATAGTGACACCGAGACATAACTAGCAATGAATATCATTTATGATTTACTACTTTTCAAACTCACCCACTCCACAGTATGGGCCTGTAAAACCGGTTGGGCAAACACAGGTGTAATTTTGCCATTCGTCAATGCACGTTCCACCATTTTCACACGGGGTTTCTACACTCAAGCAGTCATTTCCGTCTACATATCAAAGATATATTATGTACTTCTTTAAAATCATATATGGACTAAGACAAATTTCATATCATCAAACATATATAATACATTAATGGTGATAGGGGATGCATTTTTATATGGAAAATGTGAGGTAATACAAGCAATGTATTTATTAATACATTCAAATAAAAATGACGAAAAATTCAATATGGGCAAAAGTATGAATTACCATAATTAATATTAATATATGTAATTCTTATACATTTCAAATCCTCAAATTATAAAATGTATGAATTTAGGCATGGAAATTTGCAAAATGCATAAAATCTAATGTAGCGTTGTTCAAAGAATAATGACTATCGATCAAAGAATGAAAACTAAGTTCTACAACGGGAAAAAATTGAGAACCACTAAAAAATACTGATATCAATGGTAATCATTATGTATGGGGAACGCATAAAGTATGTACACTTGATGATAGATGCCTATATATTTTTTTCTTCAAATTTGGATAATCCGTTTTATATAACATATATTTCGCTAATATTACTATAGTTGTTATTATTATTCTGTTTATTTGTATATTATTATTTGCATCGTCACTGTAAACTGAACCAAAGAATAGCATGATATATATATATATATATATATATATATATATATATATATATATATATATATATATATATACTTCTGGAATTCTATCCTTGTATAGAGTGCTCGATGTCCTTCACAGGAAGAGCTTTGAATAATAAATACAAGTTTACAAGGTTGACTGGCGGTTCATCAAAATTTAATTGCAACTCGGAGTTTCACGCAACCTAACGTGAGGTGCGATCTTCAGGCAACCGAGTTGCCTGAAGATCTTCAGAGTTGCGATCTTCGGAGTTGCGATCTTCGGAGTTGCGATCTTCGGAGTTGCGATCTTCGGAGGTGCGATCTTCGGAGGTGCGATCTTCGGAGTTGCGATCTTCGGAGTTGCGATCTTCGGAGTTGCGATCTTCGGAGTTGCGATCTTCGGAGTTGCGATCTTCGGAGTTGCGATCTTCGGAGTTGCGATCTTCAGAGTTGCGATCTTCAGAGTTGCCTGAAGATCGCACATCACGTTAGGTTGCGTGAAACTCCGAGTTTCATATATATATATCTATATATATATATATATTATATATATATATATTATATATATATATATATATATATCAGTACTTTTAGCCCGGACTTTTAGACTGGTAAGTATATACTATAATCATGATGATCATGATCTTTGACTACTTCCTGTTCATTTCTAGAAGGATTATTCGTACTCACCTGAAGAAATTCTGAAGATCCAAGAACTTTCTATGTTCTTGTCAGTACGCGTGACAATATATAGAGTACTCGTGTTATATAAGCCGCCTGTGTATCCGGCATTATCGTTTGAACCTTCGTCGTATTCCGGATTGTTTCCGGGCAATTCAGGACCAACCTCAACGGTGTCTTTAGACAATTCCACTGAGAAGTTAAAAACTTCAACGCGAATGACATCAGCACCATGCGGCTTCACAGTGATCACACAACTAGTACGATGTGCTATGTTGGTCGCGTTAATCCATACGTTAGGCTCGTTTACGTTAGGGACGGAGAAATCACAATTTTCTGTTGAAAAGAAAGAAAGGTTATGGAGATTCAAAACATATTTACTAACTGAAAAAATAGACCCTTTAACATGACCACCTGCGCTAGGACAATCAAATAATGCAGATCAACATAACCATGATTATTGTGATGGCTTTACAGGTTTATTACATTTTTCAATTGTGATGAGAGTGTGAATTGTGAGATTCAAACAAACATGAATGGTTATATCATCTTTTATGAATATTGCAAATCGTGATCCTCACTGAGGTTGTACAAACGAGGTTCGGTGAGAATTATACGACTCCTCCCCCCCCCCCCCTCCATGAAAATAGATATATCCTTTTGGACGTGCTTCAAAGTCTTGCCAAATTATACATTGTTTTCTTTTACCCGTCAGAATATACCACTTATCAGAAATATGTACCATAATACCTCATTAAAAGTAACATTATGTACATTATCATCAACATGAATAACTTTACCGAGAGTACTTACATATCAATAAGCAACATGCAAATACAGTCATTTTAATAATATTTACACACAATTCGTCACAATCATGGATTATTCGAAAGAACGTTGCATTCAATTCTTACTCTCTGAATGAAATATTGCCAGTGTTCTCTCAAGCATAAATAACCATTTTAAATTTGTGTTTTTGGTGCAATACGACAAACGGGACTCATGGCAATAACTCGAATTATTATTATTATTATTTCATATAATAATAATAATAATAATAATAAACAGGCAATTATATAGCGCCATCTATCCAGAAATAATCAATTCCGAGGTGCATTATTATTATCATCATTATCAATACACCGGCTTTAGCCCGAGCTGCCTGTCAGCGCTCAGCGCATTCAAGGAATTAATCCTACCGGGTACCCATTCATCTCACCTGGGTTGAGTGCAGAACAATGTGGGTAAATTTCTTGCTGAGGGAAAACAGGTCTGAACCCCAACCCCTTAATATTACACCTTAGAACCTTCACTCATTTAATACTTTTCAATTATGAGTGGGTTATCACCAGACGAGCTAGGTTGACCATGTTTAGACAAAGTTCTTTACTCACGAAGAAATTCAAAGGTTTCACAGTTGTTTCCAAAATATGCTTGATCGCAGTAACATGTTGATCTGCCGTAAAAGGTGCCGGTTGTAGCATCGTCTACACATGTACCTTGGCCACTGCAGGCGTCAGTTGGGCAAGCTGCAAAACAAAAATTTAACAAAATATATAAACCAATCAAGTATACATCAAAGTTCATCCCTTTTTAAAAATATATTTCCCACTTTTTTATACAAAAGAAATACACAGGACATAGATTTATGTTCATACATCAAAATGAAATTACATTTGTTACACAAGGAATTAACTTTCTCTCTAATCAATTCATTTTTTAAGGATGGGGAATGAAAGGAAATCAATGATTTCTCGGGGAAAAAATAAAAGAATGAAAATCAAAGAAAATAAGGGAAATTGGAAAATAGTTATATTTTCGGGTCACTATATCAAAATAATAATTCCACTGGCAGTTCACGCTCGCATTGCCTGTTTAATGAGATACGTACATATCTTATTCATGAGGATTACAGCCCAAATTGTAATAAAATCTATTCATTTTTAACCGCGATGGCAATATTTGTTGTAAAGCTCGAGTTTCCCCTCGAAGAAATTTTTTTTCAATTCATTTCTTTTTTTAATTTTCATTCAAACATAACACAACTTCACAAGCAATAGAAATCACATACAAATCAACGGTTTGACATTTAAAGGAAAAGCGTTAATAGTAAGTGATGTCCGTCCTTCGCTTCAAAGATTGCTGAATAGACAAATCTTTAGTTCGCCCGAAAGTCTGCAGTTGGGCTTTTCGACGCCGGACTTGTTGTTCTTGCATATCCACACATGGCCTGACACACCAGCCCTAACCATATCGTGCCAGCAGAACGGTCCTCAGCTGATTTTTCTCCCAGGTATGGCCACAATTCTTCAGGAAAGCTCTTGATTAAAGCCCCTCCTCCGACCACCATGAGCATGATGAGAGCACTTGTCTTCCATCAGCTCGCCGGAGAGAAATCTCTTTGGCAGACGCTCGTCTGGAATTTTGTCGACTTGCCCTGCCCATCTGAGTAGGGAGCGCTTGAGAATTGCTTTGCTTTCCGTTCGGGTTCTCTGCAGAACTTCTCTGTCTGGCATTTTGTCCTGCCATAAGGCGTTCCCTATGTACGGAGTTCGACTGCCTGACATGCCGGCTGTAGACTGCTTATGTTCTACTGGCATACAGCAGAGGGGACAGGATGACAGCCCGGTACACCTTTAGTTTTGTCAGTAGATTCAGGGGCGGATCCAGGATTTTCCAATAGGGGGCACATTTTCGCGAGGAAAAATTAGACAAGCAAAAAAAAGTCTTCACTTTCAAAAGGGAGGGGGCATACTTTTGTTTTAACGGCATTTTTACATTACAAATTTTAATTGTGCCTCTCAAAAGGAGGGCATTGGCCCGCTTTGCGCCCCCCCCCCCCTGGATCCGCCAGTGAGTAGACTGATTCATCTCCTATCCAAGACCTGCTGACAACTGAACAGGCTCTTGCAATTCTTGAGATCTCCTCATCACTATTGACAAACCGAGACAGTGAACGTTCAAGTTAAATGAAGTTATTTGCAACCGTCAGATTCTCACCGTTTACCAGGATGGATAGCTCTGTTTAGGAAATTGCAGGAATGGGGTGATTCATTACTTTGTATAGTAATCGTCAAACGGAAGTAATTACAGGCTTTGGCAAATAGGTCCATGCTTTCCTGCATGTCAGACTAGCTACTAGTATTCAATGCGCAGTCATCAGCAAAGAGAAACCCATGGGCTGTGTCTTCCTGGACTTTGGGTTTAGCCTGTAGTTTCTGTAGGTTGAACGCTTACCGTCAAAATGGAAACTGATGCTCATTCCGACGTCGCCTTCACGAAAGGCATCGATCAGGCAGCGAACCTCGGGCTGAACAAGAGTAGGGCAAGGACACACCGTTTGAATAAGACTCTCAGTGCACGCCTGTGTCGTGCATGCACGCTAGCTGGCATACCATCATGGAACTGTCTGACTACTGAAATGGCAGTTACACTTAACCATGATCATCCAGCTAGAGTTCTTCTGTGTACATATAGTTACAAATGCGCATATCTTGATATGTGGCAGTAAACATATTTCTTGGGTTTGAAGATCGATGGGTCGTTGACGTGTGCACGGTGAAGGAGACGTTTCTCGTCGAGACTGGATGCTGATACTCCAGTCTTGGTGCTTACGTGTGATGGCATGCACCTAGTACATCGGAGGCACCGGCATAAACAGTATCACGAAAGAGAGTCGATCCAAGCAGACTCAACGCCTTGTGTGTCGAAGCTTTGATGTCGCAATTTGCTGCTGAGCACTTACGTCAATATCTGCTTGACCTTGTCTAGGTAGCTGGATCCTGATGTTGTGATTTGAGATTGATAAGCGATGATCAGTCAAGGAGAGGAGATGTGTCCAAGATGTTTTGTTACGAGTGTATAGGCCAAAGACTGTGTTGGTGATAAGAAGCTGGTTTTGCCGCGCCGGTTTCCAGCAACAATAAGCCATTACTGTGGCATTTCCCTAACCCATTCTCTGCCAGTACAATCAAGGAAATCAGCCATATGGTTCGGTTTTTGTAGATCAAAAACAGAAAATTAAAATCAAATCAGAAATATTTTTGAGCTTTTTCTGATTTTTCATTCTAAATTTGTGTTTTTATACATCAAAAATAAAATCAGAACAAGGTTTCAGCTCTGTGGTTCTATTTGCACACAGCAAAAACTGTGGTGTTAACCGGTGTACATAGAGGACCACACCAGTTATTTTACACTGCACCGGTGTTAAATTGGTGGTGTTAGTTTTACACCTATAGGTGTTATTACAACACCTATGGTTGTTACATTTACACTCTTTGGTGTTATGTTCAATCTCTAGGGTGTTATTTTAAAACCTCAGGGTGTGGTCCTCTATTAACACCAATTGGTGTCAGTTTTAACACCACAGTTTTACAGTGCAAAAAGCAAATCGCAACAATCTTTCCGCTCCGTGATTCTGTTTTCGGACAATCGCACCGCAAACATTAAAATTGCCGTCGACTCTCTGATTCAAGTTTGCTTTTCGTTCATCAATATTAAAGAGCACCATCTACGTCAACAAAATGTTTAAAGCGCATTATTTCATAATTATCTTGATAGAATTTAAAGTAAACCACCGTTCTAGCATATATACTGGCAAGCTATTGGTGTCGATCTGTATTCATGGTCGGGGGCTGTTTTGTTCTCTTGTGAGGGATCTTTTTTTTCCTACATACTTACATATATATATGTATATATATATATATATATATATATATATATTATACACTGTATATTTCGCTAGTAAAGCCACGTGTTTACGGTCAAATTTGCGAAGGTATAAAAAGACTAAAATGCCATATAAAGGTTCACTTTTTTCCCAAACACTACGTGTTTAGGGTCCGATTTGCGCGAGGTGTGGGAGGTTGGGCGCCAATCCAATTTAAGTAAAGATAAAGCCGACGTCCGTGATCATGTCCGATTTAGGGGGTTAATTCAGGGAATGCTTGTAGGGTTTCACACCCCGATACATGTTAAGGGCTGTATTTTCAGAATGCTTTTTGAAACCCCATGCATGGTCGCGCGTACGTGGTATCCACTCATCAATGGAAGTGGCCCCCGGTATCACACCCTCATTTGTACGTTTCTCTCTGTTGTACTTAGAATCCTACTGAAGGAAACTACGTCATGGCTGAGATTTGAACCCAAGACGCCTCTGTTTTAAAGTGTTTTAAAGTACGTACCACAACGCTCTACTCGTACTAATACTACCCGCCGAATGTCTGGTGTTCGTTGACCCCGGGGCCCACTTACATTGACGAGTGGATACCATGCGTGACCAAAAAAAACACGTAAAAGGATGTCTTTTTCAAGATAGGGCACGTTACGTACGTAACGTGATAAGGGTGTCAAAAACACAAAAATATTGAAAAAAGGGTATCTATTTCGCTCGGAAAAATATACGTGTTTAGGGTCAAATTTGCGGGGATGATAAAACAAAATCAAATTTTTTATAGAGGATGTCCTTTTTGCCCCAACACTACGTGTTTAGAGTCCGATTTGCGCGAGGTGTGGAAGGTGGGGCCGTTCTAAACCAAAATAATGGTGTCTAAAGGTAAAACTGACGACCGACGGACGCGTGACATAACAAATCTGTACTTGTTTTAGGGGTTCATTTTAGGGAATACTTGCTAAGAGTTTCCAATTTGTTTCCAATACAATAAAAGGGGTGCATTTTCAGAATATGGAAAATACATCGCTGTACTTGTTTAGGGGCTCAGTTCTGGGAATACTTTTTAATAGTATTTGTGTCCAATACTTGTTAAGGGTAGGGTTTCACACGCCAATACTTGTTAAGGGGTGCATTTTCAGAATATGGAAAATACGTGTTTAGGTTGCTTTTCAAGACCCCGTGGTCGCGCATGGTATCCACTCGTCAATGGAAGTGCCCCCCCCCCCCCGGGTCGTTGACTTCGTTATTCTGTCTGTCTGTAGTGGCTGCCACGCCCCCTTGTGGCCTTTCGTCGTACAATGATGATCTTTGGCTTCAATCACTGGCTTTCATCAGTTTTCCTCCGAACCTCTTCCTTCCGCCCTTTTCTGTACTTTTTATTTTGGCGTTCCCCTTCTCTCGATAATATAGAGCCCATTTCCCTCGTTGCATATTTTAATAAGACTGTTCTTTCCGTCGTGACAGTTGAAAAGCCGGGCAGAAAAGCACACGTGAATGCCCCGACCAATCCACAGTATCACTAAGTGTTCTTTCTTTTTTTCTTCAGAGGCTGTCTCAGCTCATACTGCAAGCTGTTGGTTTGATTAATTTTCGCTTTTTCTGAAGACCATCCGCCTAAATTCACATTTGCTACTAAAGCTAATTCACATCTGCTCGTGTATAGGGTCTTGCTCTGACTCTGAGAATGTGATACAAATTTTTCAAAATGTTTTGAGGTAGGTTTTAAATGGGACATCTACCATGTCTATTATATTCCATTTCTTCAATCTGTTCCGATGGATCCCGTAGAGCATAGCCCATCAACAACAGCAACAATCATCATTATCAACACCATCATCATCATTTCTTGTTTAGTGCATATTCAGTTATTTGTCGTCTCTTTGTGCTTCCATAGAGTCTTTGGATATCCTTAACCAGACCTTTGACAGCACGCAATCAGTTCAAGGGATTAATCCTGTCAGCTACCCACTAAACTCACATGGGTTGAGTGCAGCACATTGTGGATCAACTGTTTGCTGGAGGAAATTGCACCAAGGCTATGGTTCAAACCCATGACAGACACTCTGTTTCAAAGTCTGGAGGCTACTCAACCAGGCTACGATGTTAATCCCCTAGGCTCCGATGTTAATCGCCCAAATCTTGTTCGTGTTTTTCCTTATGTCCAAGGGTGGAGATGCATGGTGTAACGTTACCATAACTGATACATTAGCTTATTCTTCTTTCTTCTTGATCTACAAGTTTTTTTATTTAAACCAAATTTAATTTGTTCTTTTTTGTTTACATTATCGTCATTATTTCGTTATTATTATCATTATCATCATCGTCATCATCACTTGTATATAGGCCGGTTATTACTAATGCGCTTATGTTTTCAGACGCAGTTATTAATATCACTGTTAGCATTGCGATCACCATCATGAGTGACAATACAATGGTTCTCTAACCATTATTCTAAAATTTATGTTACAAATCAAATTTAAAATGACTAAAAAGAAGAAGAAAAAGTTTCTCACATCCTGCAGTCTGGGCAGTTACTTCAGGCACCCGGGCCAAGCCCAGGAGTAGCAGCGCTGACAGTCCTACCAACAGCATCGTTACTTATCCAAGGGTATGGGACGAAGGCCGGGTTGGAAAACCAAGGATGAAAACTCTTGCTGATAGACACTTAGGTTTAGGCACCAACGTCCCAGTTCGCCGGCATCCACGAACCAACTCAAAGTGTCAAGTGCGGATCCCTGCTGCCACACCTAACTCACTTAGGCTGAGCAGTGAATGAAAGCGCATGCGCATGTTTCCACGTTATCCAATCAACGTTCGCCCCCTTGAACTCTGGTTTTATGGATAATGCGCTCAAGAAAACAGATATCATTTTTGTTTTCGCTCAGATTTGAGGAGCCTTTGTGTAGAGTTTATTCAAATGAGCTGCACCCTCTTCTTATTCATGCCAAAAAAAATTATATTTCTATTTCTTCCTTTCTTTCAGAGCGAGCAGTCGACCGTGCTTTATGACACATTAGCATTTCAACTGCGGTGTTGCGGACAGGTTGTTTATGGGGTAACTATTCAGTTAAGCTCTTGAGATACAATTGATAACAATTAAAAGAAGGGCGGTATTAATAGTATAATACATCGTTAAAGGTGATATTGTATTCACTTTTTTCTCTCTCTCTAAAAAAAATGGCACATACATGCTAAATGAGATAAAAATAGGTCTTGTTTACTATATTCTTCTTTACAAAAAATATTAAATTTGATTCCCAAGATGATGGTTACTGAGTGATGTAATTTTGGCAACCGTTGCATAACTGTCTTCCATATGCTATAAAGATACGCGTCTCCAGATCACAGCATCATTTTAAGCGAATAAGAAGATGACCACTGAATGATGTAAGTGAAATAAGATTTGACAACTGTAGTTGCATCACTGTCTTATTATGCTGTAAAAACACGCGTCTCCAAATTACAGCATCATTTTAAGCGAATTGCAGAGATTATTTAATGTGTACAACGATGTAAGGAATATCGTGTTTATATGGTTCCCAGATCATGGTGCCGTGGTGTAGTGGTTCTGACTCTTGCCTTCTAAGTAGAGAGTAGTGTGTTCGAATCCCGACTCGGCCTATCGCCCTTTGGGAATCTCCAACCATGTGTTAAATGGGAACCCAGGATTGGAACTCTGTAGGATGCGGAAGTCATTGTAGCATTCCCAGCATAATGAGCGCCCCATGAAAACTGGATGAAATATTACCCAAGGAGTAGATTACGGGTATCTGTAAGCGCCTAGATAACGGATGTCGTAAGCACTTTCTAAACAACCAGATTGACTTAGCACGTGCTAGCTGAGTAAAGTCAAGGGTAAACTTTACGAGCAGCATTGCGAAACAGCTCCCTGAGTTTTAGTCTATTCAAATCAGTTCATTAAGTATAAAACAAAAAGAGCCATTTTCCTGTTTGTTCATGCATTTTGGGAATGGTTCTTCTTAGGGAGTACGTTAGTTCAATGCACCACAAATTGAAATATATCATCAGATTGTGGCCGAGTGGTCTAAGGCGCCTGACCAGTCAAATGGGAGTCATGGGGTCGATCCACGGCCACAGCACATATGTCCATGTAATCAACTCTGCCCTTTTTATCCTAATGACATTCAAATAAATGGAAATACTATAAACATTCTTGGAAACAATGTATGTGAAGTAGTTTTTATTTATACTATTTCTATTAATATAGGCCCTACAAAAAATATTTGGAGCAGTTCTAACATGCTCGAGCCAAAGCTGGGGCGTTTGGACATTTATTTAAAAAATAATAAGTGTATGTAATTATTCTAATGCCAAATGACAAAACATGTTGTTATTCCATAAAGCATTCTCATCTAAACTAAAACTTGACCAGTCGATAGATATAGTGATTAGTACTAGCCATTAAAAAGAATCCTCTAGGCCCACAGGATAAATTCCAAGGATTAAAAATAAATCGTAATCGGTGCGAATCGGTTGTGAATAGTAACCAAAATATTAGATTAAGATTTAAACTTTGTGGATTTAAATATGAATCTAAAAAAATTGAATCTTTCGAGATTCAAAAATTAATCTTCATTATTAAAATATATTTCAAATTCGGCTAGTCATTATTTACAGAACTGAATTTATTTTAAATCCCTTAAATTCTGAATTTAAGCTAGAAAATTGATTTTAGCCAACAGTTTGAAGTAGAATCTACAAACCATTTTACAAGTGTTCTTAAAATACAATTTGTCCTTTAAATCTGAACTTGTCGAGGGATTATTCAGGATTCTGTTTATTCTCAATGCATTGACAAAAGGCCTTGAGGTTTCCAATATATCTTTCCACAAACTGTGCTCTATTATCTATGCACATTCATTATTATTAATATTACTTCCTATAAATGTTTGCGTGCAAGTAATTTAAGATTTATCATCGTACCTACAGGGTGAATTTGTGTCATTAGTTTGTCAACTGACTGATGATATCACATTTATGAAGTCATGTTAACAATTTGCTATTTCTTATATCGTAGATTAACAGGTACGTCGATGCATACTTTTAATTGGGAGTGGCAAGGGTGCAAAAGTGAAAGAAATGTCCTAGATTTTCACCAAATATTGAACATAAATTAAAGGTTAAATACTTATTTTTCATGGCAAACTAAGTGGTTTTATAGTGATTTCCAATGCTTTTTAAAACATAATAATTCAAGTTGTTAAAATAAATAGGGGCAAGTCGATTTGTTTGCCCCCCATGTTTTATATATATATATATATATATATATATATATATATATATATATATATATAGGGCGATCGCCACTCAATGTAAAAAATGTCAAAACATTTACTTCAATGTGAAACTAATGCATTGTTGTATCATTAGGCATCGCTGCCACGTCACATTACCGGTTGTAACAGGGCCTGTTACAATTACGCATCAACGTAATGTCACACCAACGCATAATGTCGCAGATTGCGACATTATGCCAAGAGCGTCCAACGCATAATGTCGCAGTCAACGCATAATGTCGTAACTTTTATATCGCAGCAAATTTCTAACGCATGACGTCACACGTCGCAACGCATAATAAATCTGAATCTGAAACTTGTTTCTTTTCTTTTTTTATTCTACCAATTTGGTAATAATAAACTATTAATAACCTGTATAATGTTGATGAATAAATAATACAGGATTTGTATAGCGCACGTATCCACCTTGGTAAGTGCTCAAGGCGCTCCTATATTACCCCGATTCTGGTGCGCATATATAGCTTTTTGAAGAATTACTTCCTGCTGGTACCAATTTACCTCACCTGGGTCGAGTGCAGCACAGTGTGGATAAATTTCTTGCTGAAGAAAAAAAAAAGCCATGGCTAGGATTCGAACCCACGACCATCCTTTTTAAGGCGAGAATCAGAAGCACTAGACCACGACGCACCCAGTAAATGAAATTTTCACCAATAACATTAAACAGCGTGAAAACATAAAAAAATAGGGGGAGAGAGGGGCGTTTATAGTAATATAATGAGGTATAACTTTTAAAGTACCTGACGATAAGAGGTTGTGCCCCCCCCCCCCCGCACCAGCTCAAGGTCGGAATGACGCCCATGATTAGATGATGGTGAATAAGTACACCGAGAGCCATTATCGTGTGGGGTTTTTTCAGTCGTTCTGTGGTCGGTGAGACGCGATTGCTTTTCATTCATTCTTTACAAATTCATATTTGCGAGTTTTCAAGCAGATCAAAAGAGAACAATACGCATTGAGGAGTCTCTACGTTGACATACTAAAAAGAGTTCGAATCAATCAACTGTAATACCAGAAAAGAAAAATACCTGTTTCTGGTTTTGGTTCATTTGAACAAGAACTGTATAGGCCTATATACCATGACCCCACGTCATAGTTATGTAAATCACACCTACAACTATTTCATAAATCATGGTTTAAAACGTAATTTAGTCCAATACCGTTCGATAACCATTTACAATCGACATGAGCTATTTGCGCGATTGATTATTGACACATCGTCACTGTGAGATGTACTCATATATACTCTTTATTGCATATGTACTCTGTACTGCAAACGATTAAGAATTGTTGTGATCTTCAAGCAAAGGGCAAGGCCTCATAACTGACCTCGAGACCGGTCTTGGGACTAAGGCACGGCTGGACGATCGCAATATGAAAAAATTATTTTCCAAATATTTAGACCTGGGCCCTATTGACTTTTTGTTACCTTCTTATTTCTTATAAAATGCTGCTTATGTAAAGTCACTTGGATTGTAATGAAAGACCTTCGAGATATGTTATTTATTCATTTCCCGTCATCCATGTGTCTCTGCTTATCTGATATATTCTATTTGTTCTTTTTATGTTTGCTGATTAAGCCGAACAAAATAACGATACTAAATATTACAAGGCTTCGTGCGGTAGATATTTTCCCATATTGATTGTTGTTTATGTTAATGGTTAGCAAAATATTATCTTCATCATAATTTAATTTGGATGTGATTATATACACTTTCTATCAGAAATTCAATGAGAAAATGTATTGATTGGTATTGATTTGCGTTTTTCATGAAAATAAGGAATCAACTATAATGCATACTAAATCAAATTATGCAAAATAAGTCGTCACACTGTGGTAGCAATGTGCTGAACAAATGCGACGCAATGCCAAGTTTCTTCACAGTGTGATGAAACGTTATCAACATGATGTGGTGAACGAAAGCACCGAGTGGTTTTTAGATTCAATGCATGGGTTCTGTGTTAACACACTGTGGCAAATAAATCTAACAGGGTTGCAAGATTCTTACCATGTGTCGACAGTGAAGAAGATAAATTATGCAGTGTGAACCGTTTCACTGTATGATAGCTATGTGTGATATGTGATACCCTCTTCACACCGATTCCAAATTGTGTTCACACTATAATCACACTGTGTTCTAATATTTACACACTGCGTTGACTATGTGTTCTTTCCGGCATTGATTAAGTGTTGTTAATATAAACGTGTACCCTTTAAGTCATAATTACATTTCATAATAATTATTACACATGTAATAAATATGTTCAAGCGTTTTAAAACTGTTACACAAGAGATTATAAAAGTAAGGTTCGCTATTTTGAGTGTAACCTGAATAGTGACACGACATTCGCTCCTGCGACAATTGCTCCGGTCTTAATATCTCAGAGGGCATAGGGTTAGAGTTAGGATTGTAAAAGATGTTTTGGTTCAGAATCATGTAAAGATAAAAAATAGGGTTTATTTAGTGATGGAGGATAGATTTTATGTTTCGCTTCGTGCTGATTTCCATCGGAGCAATTGTCGCCGGAGCAAATGTCATGAAACCACATAAATAAATATACAAACATACGAACACATCTTATAGTCCAGTCAATCTAGCCAGAATAGGGGGGTAACCCACCACTAATTGCAACACGAGATATTCCACTGAAATGCTTTCCAGGAAGGTCCCCTAAACAACATACTAAAAGTCCCAAGAAATCCAAGCAGAGAAAATTTATGAAATTTGCATATTATGCAAATTAGCCATGAAAAATTAGAAAAAGAAGGGAAATAATCCAAAGATTACAAATTAAATGTCCAAAACAATTTAATTTGAATGAAAATTCATGATAAATAACTGAATTCAATGTTTTTAATCAAAAGTGCAAAAATTTCTACCTCATTTGCATATTATGCAAATAAGCATCCTTATATGAAAAAATGTCAAGATATTGTGATTTTTCTCATATAGACTGCTTGAAAACATTTCATTAATGTTGACATTAATATGCTTCTATATCACTAAGTATGAGAATTCATCCAAATACCTGAAAATTTATTTGCATATTATGCAAATTAGCCATTTAAGAAAATAGAAAATGAGGAAATTAATCCAAAGATGACAAATTAAATGTCCACAGCAAGTAATTTTGAACAAAAGTTCATGATGAATAAATAAGTTCAATGTCTTTATTTAAAAAAGCTAGCAAATCTTCCTCATTTGCATATTATGCAAATAAGTATCCTTATATGGAAAATGTCAAGAAACTTTGACTTTTATCACATTGACTGCAGTGAAAGCATGTCAGTTTTTCAAACTAATATGCTGCTATCACTAAGCATTCAAATCGTAATACGATTTATATCCAAGGAAAAATACTGGAAATATGTTATTCGCTTCCTATTAAAGCTGCGTTGATAGTCTGACAAGATGATGGGATTGGCAAGAACAAAGCACAGTATTTGAATTGGTGTGTAGCTTGTTAGAGTTGACAACCCTTTCTTATATGGATGGGAACGACTTAGACTTTCTTGAAATTTCACCGTATAAACATGATAAAGGGAGGCCAGGAAAAGCAAACTTATGGCAGGTAAGATCTAATGAGTAGTCTCATTAAGAAGTGTAGCAGAGATTCCGTCTGGCCTAGTACATGTAGCGTCATGCAGGTTTTTTCTTTAACAATTTCTTCAGTAGTCTGTCTACACCTGCTTGACCAAACAATATGTTATCTGGCCATATCTGGGTCAGGACTGGGTCCCAGGACTTGTAGATCAACGTCATCATCATCATGATCAGTGGTGAATACTAAGACTAACAATCTTTGCCTTCCTTTAATAATGCTATTCCAATGTAGTCATAGCTATTGGTATTAAGGGCTCCCAACATGCTAATTGTTACAGCCTGGATCATTGTCAATCCGGTCAACAAATTATATATTATAGGCTTGTCTACAAACCCTCTTATGGTCCTCTTTAATGCATTGTAGCAATTCTGAGCTTTACCTTACTGATGCTTTTGGAGCTCTGAAATGTGCAAGCCTTCCTAACCTTTCTCTAAAACTCTTGACATCTTCCGACACAACTTATGTCCATTGTCTCATTGAGGCAACTTGTGTCGGAAGAAGACGTGGTTAACGGTGTGTTCTTGTTAAAGTCCTCTTGATTGGCATTCAGTCTCCTATGCTCGACTTGGCGGATTTCAGTACAGAGAGTTGTATGATTGTCCAAAGTACATCTTACCTGAAGACCTTTCTGTTCCCCACTCCAACATTATCCCAATAATAACTCAATTGTAGCATTACTAGGACAGTACTTGAACTGAATGATGATCCCCGATGATGATCCTAGGCACTGTTTGAAGACATGAAGCAGCAACTGGATTCAGCAAAAACGTCTAATCACGATTTCTGTATCTGAGAAAGATGCCTATAATGCACTTTAAGCCTTCATCATGAATTTATGAGTGGCTTTCATGTCGCTCGTATAGGCAAATGCCCATTGTTACTCTTATCAAGCATGCCCAGAGATCTTGTGATCCAAGCAAGTACTCATATTCACCACCAAGACAAGTGACGATGATGATGATGATGATGGGTTCTTATAAAGCGCTGGTATCCGCCTCAGCTGGGCGCTCATGGCGCTTGCTCAAAAATAGGAAATATCTCACAAATTCCAATGTCTTCATGGTCTTCAAACAGTGCCTAGGATCATCATCGGGGATCATCATTCAGTTCAAGTACTGTCCTAGTAATGCTACAATTGAGTTATTATTGGGATAATGTTGGAGTGGGGAACAGAAAGGTCTTCAGGTAAGACTCAAAAGTTGATTGGGTCTCTGCTCCCCTGATAAATTGGGGAAGGCTATTCCACAGCTTTGGCCCAGAGATGTAGAAGGCTCTGTCTCCCCGGCTGTCACCCCAGGTTGTGTGGCTGAGAGATTCCCTCAGCAATGCTTGATCTGCTGATCTGAGACTGCGTGTTGATCTATGCTGAGATAAGAGCTCTGATATGAAGGGTGGAGATTTATCGTTAGGCACTTTAAATACAAGGACCCCAAGTTTATAAGCTAAGTGGTGTGCTACAAGGACCAAAATAAATATTCAAAGCTAATGGGCTTTTATTTGTACGGTGTGACATCTTGTGCTGATCACTTGGCAATCCAGGAGCTTGCTAGCGTGGACTATACTTGCAAGAAACACAAAGTCTCTACAAAGTCAAGAAGAGAGCAAGACTTGGATGGAAATAATGAAGCATTCAAGCAGTGGCATCCATGTAGAATGGACTCATCATTGTACAATTATGAGTGGGGTAACTGCTCGTGACAAATGTCAATATCAACCAAGCAAGAAGTGTAGGGAAAGTCATCATGGTTAATACACATAATCTATATGGAATTTTCGAGGAAAGTATTACGTATGTGTTCCTTGAATATTTATAACATGTCGGATGCTTATTTGCATAATATGTAAATTACACTTCTGATCTAATTACTAATGTATTTGCCATTCTTAGTGATCACATCATATTGATCTAGACTGAAATGTTTTCATAACTGTTTTTGTGAGAAAAATCAAAATTTCTGGATTTTTTTTCCATACAAAGATGCTTATATATATGCAAATGAGGCAGATTAGTTTATGATTTTTTTTTTTTAAAGAAAATAAATGAATTTGGAAAAATCATGGGCTTCAGTTCAATTCGTATTGTTTTCTGCACTTGATTTCCAATATTTGGATTATTTTCCTTATTTGTATTTTATTATGGCTAATTTGCATAAAATGCAAATTTTGTGATTTTCCTATATGCTTGTATATTCAAGGACTTTTAATATGGTGTTTATGAAACCTTCCTGTAAGGTATTGTCATATTCCAATTTCAATAGATAATCTATACTTGCAATTTTTGAGGGATGTATCACCAGTGTGTTTTCTTGAATATTCATAACATGTTAGATACTTGTATTTGCATAATATGTAAATTACACTACAGACACTAAGCTGAATACAAATGTATTCAACGTCCTTAGTGATAGCAGCATGTAACTTTCAACATTAATGAAATTTACAAGCAGTTAATGAGAGAAAAATCATTATAATTTGACATTTTTACAAATAAGGATGCTTATTTGCATATTATGCAAATGAGGTAGATTTTTTTTTGCTTTTTTTGTCAAAAAACATTGAATACAGTTATTTATCGTGAATTTTCGCTCAAATTAAATTGTTTTGGACACTCAATTTGTAATCTTTGGGCTATTTTCCTTATTTTTCTAACTTTTTATGGCTAATTTGCATAATATGCAAATTTCATAAATTTCCACTGCTTGGATTTCTTGGGACTTTTAGTATGTTGTTTAGGGGACCTTTCTTGAAAGCACTGCAGTGGAATATCTTGTGTTGCAATTAGTGGTGGGTCAAACCCTATATTGACTGGACTATTAATTCTAATCCCTATATCTACGCCAACCAAAGAACACACAAAGTGGGTCTGAATATGGGCAGGGAAGAAAAATGAAAACGGAAAGGGGAAAGATAGCGTGCTAAAAGGTGAGGGGTTTGGGGCTGGTGGATGCGCGCACGTGGGGTGTGTCTTTGTGTGTGCGTGGTGCATGAGGGTATGTCTCTATGTGTGTATGGGTTAGGGAGATGATAATGTTTGGTATGGTTGTGTTTCTTTTAGCAGATTGAATTTTGTTCAATTTAATTTCAACGATTATATTATTACAACATTAGAGGAATAAAGATACAAATAGAAAGACAGCGAAAGGGATAGAGGATAGAGAGACGGGGGAAAAGGGGGAAAGAAAAGAAAGAGAAATTAAGCGACTGACAAACACCAAGCTAGCGTAGGAGTATAAGCTCTAAAATAATACTCCTGTTTTCTATCTTGTCTTTCGCTATATTAACTTCCAGATATTTCCTTTTTCCCTTTTCGTGCTTGATAATAATCTATAACGAAAATATTTGCGTGTTTGGATGAAAGGTATAGATGACCCTACCATAGACTGCAAAATCAAAAGGGACTTACAAATTGTAGAAAAAGATCAAGGTAGGTAGGGCTAATCGTGGCGCAGCACAATAGGAGAAATATTTTCAAATGATAAAAGAGCCAGGGATATGAATCTATTGTGACGAATAATACCATTGACTTTTCACTCTAAGGCATAACGTGAGATCATAATAGGCTTCCTGTTTTTATGGGCTAATGACCAAAGTGAATGGCTTTGTCATTGTATGTCACTGGGTCAATATTAAGTCAGAATCTCTTCGTTAAAAATTGTTGAAAGGGTGAAATCTTAAATAAACATAAAATAGAGCAACCTTCATAGGAGTCCTCGTGGGCTATGAAAATAAATGAAAGGCTTAATAGTTCAGCAAAATTCTGTATCATATTTTGACTATGCAGAAATCTAGACCACCCACATCTGCACCGACGAAATGTCTTGCGTGATGGTTGCATGCAACTCAATTTGTCGTCAGGTCAGTGGTAGTAGTACGATGATTAATGTATCCCCGCTGAAGTGATCCTCTTCGAGGAGTTGCCACTTCCAAACAAATTGTCAGATTGGTATTCAAAATCATGTACATCGTCACATACTAGTATTACAAAGTTGCCGTCTGGCAAACGCCAGAGACAGGTCCCAAAGTGGTACTAAAATTAAGCTGCATTAACTGGAACGGAAACTACATGAAACGATTAGACAATACAATGTAAACTCATTAGGGAACACTTGTTGCTGATAATTGATACCGTATTGCCAAAACAATTGGAAAAATCTTGTTTGTTTAATAACCTGATTGCCATTAGAATACATTCCGTCTTTCTAGACTTTAAATAAACATCCGCTTTTGGCGTACAACCGTAATTCAAGCCAGGTAGAATCTGTTTCTGCCCCAAAATATTACTTGATAAGCCATTTTATAAAATAAATCTTTTCTGTTGTAAATGTTGTGTTGCCTTTTTAATAACTGGGAAGGAATCTTTTCACGTGTTTACTTTCCTTGAAACATGAAATATATCAGGCTCCTGTTTACTGCGCCACTTGTCATCAACAAACTTTAGTATACAAACTAAAGATAAGGTGTTGCAGAGGTGTTGTTGCTCAGTGGATAAGTCTCCGGACTGTAAAGCACAAGGTCCGGCGTTCAAATCACACCGCAGCACTATAGCGTCCTTTCGCAAGGCGTTTATCTACACTTGCCACTCTCAACCCAGGTGTAGTAAATGGGTCCCCGGTAGGAAGGAATTCCTTGAATGCTCGATGCGCCCGATCAGGGTAGCCGTGCTAAAGCCGGGGTAATAGTATACAGCGCTAAGAAACATTTGTATTAAGCGCTATATAAATGTTGCATATTATTATTATTATAAATTTACGGAAGTTATGGGCGTGGCTAAAGGAAGGACTGTGAGGAGTGGCATCCTCATCTCCAGCTGAAGTCTATATTAATAGAGAGTTTTCTGTACATTGCACCAATTCCTTATAAAATACAAGTCAAATCACAATGGAAAGCTGAGAGGCTTTTGTCGAAAGTTGGGGGACCCGGTGGGTGTTTCATAAAGCTGTTCGTAAGTTAAGAGCGACTTTAAGAACGACTGGTGATCCTTTCTTGTGGTAAATGGTAGATTCATTGGCGATAGTTTAGAGCGTAAAAAGGATTACCAGTCGTCCTTAAAGTCGCTCTTAACTTACGAACAACTTTATGAAACGGACCCCAGGACAGCAGATCATCCAAATATTTGCACCGGTCGAACAATTGCAAATATGGTTTCACTTTTTCCGATGGTTAAACGACTGTCGCAATTCGGTTGACAACCTAAGCAGAAACCACAAGGAGCAGTCGCTCAATTTCTTGTTGAAAGAAAACACGCCATAGCTGGGTTTCGAGCACACATCCCTCTATAAACTGAAAGACGAGAGTCGTAACCACTAGACCACTACGCCCACAATTTGAACAAGTGTTCATAGTAGAAAAATAAATCATATACAGCATGCTAAGTAACATACATCAATCCACTAGCATAACGATTGAAGAAAATTACTGTAATCACGATATAGCTTACATTAGCAATTACTCGGGATTTAGAGGAGTTACACGCTCTACATTTTAAGGAATAAATTTATGTCAGGTCCTCATTTTCCTCATCTGGGTTGAAAGCAGAACAGTACGAATACATTCTGCACCTGGAGTAGGAATTGAACTTACTATTAGGAAGAGATAATCAGAGCCTTTACAACATTGAATAGACGCATAATTTCCTATCCGTAGGCACCTGGTGATGTTGGATGCAGGACTGACTTCCACGTTCTCAAAAAAGTGAATAAATAAATAAAACCCGTCCCCACCCCCAAACGCACACACACTCTTTAATTCGAC
Organism: Lytechinus pictus; assembly: GCF_037042905.1. Classification (NCBI taxonomy): domain Eukaryota; kingdom Metazoa; phylum Echinodermata; class Echinoidea; order Temnopleuroida; family Toxopneustidae; genus Lytechinus; species Lytechinus pictus. The sequence continues at coordinate 34,285,540 of NC_087254.1, read as the reverse complement.
AACCATGGACTCCCTTATCATTAATTGTCAAAGTGAGGACGTGTGTTTGATCTTTCATTCACTCAACAATAATTTAAACTAATCTACCAACCGGGCTCAAACATGAGCATGGTTCGCCAACACCCTTCACACACAACTTGAGTTTTGAATTGGCAGAAAGGGAACTTTTTTACAGCCATGCATTAACTAGGAATGATTTGAAATGAGATAAGGAATTCATTGCCATAGATATCTGGACCGGGGACGTCCCATGTTTTAAGACGTGCCTGGTTGATTAGTAAAATGTAAGAAAATGTCCCTAGAAGTAGGTAGATCATTACAAACTCACGCACACACAAAGAAAACACACATCTACAATATTGGAGTGGATACCTATGAGCATAATAACACAACTTTGTCTCATTTTTATGGTGGTTTTCTTGGTTACGTTTCGGTGGTTTATATAATACTATCAAGTAAATCAACGATTCATAAATCATTTGGAAAAGGAAAGTTTTAGGAAACAATTCAATTTCGATTCTGTAAAAACAATCAGCAACAGTACTTATTGTTTGCTTAGAATATGTTTGCTTATATTTTTTATGGTGGGAATAATACTCTCCTTTATCTGTAAAAATGTTAAAAACGTCTCTAGTATAGTTTTTGTAGTGACCTTGAAAATCCCAAGTTACATACAATGTGTGCATGTCTAATTAACTATTTGTCGTATATTCTCCCTCTCTCTCTCTGTCTCTCTCGCTCGCTCTTCATCCATAACCTCATTAACAACAAGGAAAGTCGTGACATGGTTAAGGTTGGATTCCTACCCTTTATCTTGTGAGTTCAAGCGATTTGGAGGTTCACCGACAAAACAATTGTTCTTTCAAACCCCGCAAATGCACCATGACCGTGATCATGATCATTATGGTTGTATCATTGTTGAGTAGTAGTATACAAATAGCGAATAGGCATTAGGCATGAGTGCGATGGTGCGAGATTTCGCATGAGGTGAAAGAAAGATGCTTTATACAACACATGGATAGATCCTTGACAGCTGATTGGATGTAAGCGTGTCACGTGACATTCAGAGGATTCAGCTATAGCGCGCTAAGATATGCTAGCCGTGCTATAGTCGACTATTGCACGCTCGTGCTATAGTCGACTATAGCACGCTGAAGTAAATGAGCCAGCACTGCACAAGATCCCTGGGCACACTGAACCCATGGACATGCCCCGTACACATTAAGTGAATCAGAGGTATACGCGCATATACGTAATCACGTTTTCGTTTCTCTGACCATGCTCTGACCGATGTACGTAGCACTGCGCATACACGTTGCTAAGCTGAACACAATGCGCGTACGTACGTTGCTAAGCAAATTATTCCCAGGGTACGGCTGCGTACCTTCTGGATTTTATGGAATCCGTTCGCAAATTGGACTTCATGGATCTATGACTTTATGGATCTATGTTGAAAGTATTTGACTCTCCTGGGATTACTGGAGTAAATCTACTGACGCACAAAAAACAACATTGTAAGCAAAATAAGACCCAACGCGCGTTAGTCATAGACTAGACCTATATATCTAGCCTATCTAGATCTGGTCTAAACTGCAATCGGTGTTGTATAAAACAAATATTCAATGTTGTATTCGTGCGTCCGAATATTACATTCGTTGCAAGTTGAAGCAGTCTATTCAACTCCGCTTCGCGTCGTTGAATAGACTGTTTCAACTTGCAAACTCATGCAATATTCGGAACGATCGCACTCATCAACATTGAATATTTGTATACTATTCAACGAGACGTGAGCCGAGTTGAATAGAGCGTTTCTTTCTTTCACCGAATGCGAAATCTCGCACCATTGCACGAATAAGAATATTCGCTATTTGTGTTGTACAACGTCTCGGAATTTAGCAAAAATATGAAAAAACAAAGAGTTTATCCCTATAGTAATCTATGAAAAGGGAGCAAAAATACCGAAAGCAGAAAGCAAAATCCCACAAGCGCACATGACCTTGGGCAGCCTTGCGCATTTAGCCAGCTGGCTTATTCGCGTATTGTTCATTTTTACCGAGCGCAATGAATTAAATCGTATTGTGACGTCACCTCCTAAAGCCGTGCAACGGTACATTTTGGATGGTACGTCTTTTGTGCAACGGTACGAATGTTTGACATTCAGCCTCCCATTTGCTCGCGTACAACAAGCTAAGTAGGCGTTGTACAATAGTTGATAATATTGTTCTTTTTCTTCTTGTTGTTGTTGTTGATGATGCTGTTAAGCAGCAGCAGTAGTAGTATTATAGTAGTAGTAGTAGTAGTAGAAGTAGTATTAGTACTAGTAGTAGTAGTAGTAGTAGTAGTAGGCGTAGTAGTAGTAGTAGTAGTAGTAGTAGTAGTAGTAGTAGTAGTAGTACTAGTAGTACTAGTAGTAGTAGTAGAAGTAGTAGAAGTAATAGTAGTAGTAGGCGTAGTAGTATAGTAGTAGTAGTCAGTGGCGTAGCTAGGATTTTTTTCCTGGGGGGGCACTGGGGGGTCCTTGCTTTTTCAGGGGGGGCACCATTTTTTCGGTGTGTGTGTGTGTATGTGTCACAAGGGCGGATCCGACTTTCGCCAATAGGGGACGGTGCCCGAAATTATCTTCACCTATATTTTCCCCGATCAGTCACTTCTTAGTTTTATTCTTATAAAACAACATTAACATGAAATAAGCCTTATAAAAAGTGCGAGCGCGAAGCGCGAGCGATTTTTTTTTTTTACTTTTATGTATTTTGTCCGGAAAATTTAATATTCTGGGCAATGTTATGTGTGATCCTGAACAAGATTCGTATGTAACTGGTTACTGCGAACGCCAAGCGCGAGCAGAAATTTTTATTACCTGTTCTAGCATTATCGAAAAGGGACCTGTTAAGGACTGCTTACAGTTACCCACGAAGACGGTATATATTTCGATAATGCGAGCGCGAAGCGCGAGCAAATTTTTTTTACATTCCGACCTAAAAATTGTCATTCTAAGCACTTTTTGTATTAATAAATGGGATAGGTATGTAACTAAACAATTGATGCGTGCGCGAAGCGCGAGAGGTAGAAAATTTAGATTTCAGACCTAAAAGCGGGACACTCTATTCATATTTTGTAAATCATAAATAGGATATAGTTAATTGGGTATCATTAATAATGCGATCATGAAGCGTGAGCAGACAATTATTGATATTCTGACGTGAAACTGGATAATTTAAGTACATTTTAAATAAAGAACATGCAGGCCATCGCGCATGTTTTAGATTTAGACCTAGAATCTGGGCATTCTGAATACATTTGTTTAATGGAACATTATGGAATACACCTAGACAATATGAACTTGGCAAATCAAACAATGTGACCACGCAGCGTGAGCTTAAAATGCTGATATGTAGACCATAAAAACAAACATTTTACAGAGCACTTAAATTTGTAAATGAAAAAAATAATGAAAGCTCGATGTCCGAGTTAAAATATGTTTTGTATATAGACTTCAAAACTTGCTCCATATCAGCCTATTGAGCAAGATATGAATCTCATCGAACAGGCAATTCTTGCGCGAAGCGCAAGCAAAAATTTTATATGGTAACATGAAAGATTTTTTTTTTGCAAGTCTTCCCCTCACATTATTTCATTCACTCGTCTTCCTCTTCCTTTTTGTTCTTCTGTCTTTCTTCTTTTTTCTTTTTTTCTTTTCTTCTTTCTCCCTTTTTTTTTTTGCTCTGCCAATTTTTTTCAGGGGGGGCACCTGGGGGGGCACACCAAATCTCAGGGGGGGCACGTGCCCCCCCATGCCCCCCCGTAGCTACGCCACTGGTAGTAGTATTGGTAGTAGTAGTAGTAGTAGTAGTAGTAGTAGTAGTAGTAGTAGTAGTAGTAGTAGAAGTAATAGTAGTAGTAGGCGTAGTAGTATAGTAGTAGTAGTAGTAGTAGTAGTAGTAGTAGTAGTAGTAGTAGTAGTAGTAGTAGTAGCCGGAGGAGAGTTTGTAGTCAAATAAGCAAAAGTAACTCGTTCCCCTTCCTACTATCACCATGGACTATTGCTAGTAGGTCCATGCTATCACTACTACTACTTCATCCAAACCTACTGCTGTCCTTTTTCTTCTATTTTATCATTATCGACGATGTAACTATTGTCATTTTTTCATCAAATTTCTGCTTCTTCCACTTATATGTTTATTCATCATTCATGTCATTTATAATGTCTTTCGGTATTCGTTGCGTTATCAGGTGTTGAATTTCGGCGAATAATAAATCTAAAAATCATGTTTATTTCATTTTTGAAATTTGGTTTAATCTTGTGTGTGTCGGCTTGTGTTAAAGTACCGTCTTTCTGTCTCAATGCGCGTAACATGATGTAGGATGTTACCCTTATTAAGGTCAAGGTCATTTACCACTTAGTACACGAAGTCCGTATGGTGTCTCACGCCCACTGACGCTGTGAATGGGGGATTCGATGCGTGAATGGGAGTGAGACACCTTGAATAAAAGAAAATACAAAAAGAAGGAATCGTCGAGGCAAATATCAATCCATTCTTCGAATAAATCAAAGTTTGGCCAAAGTGAATCCCCTTAAAAACGTGATTAATTAAGTTTCCGGACTTTCAACCACAAGGTCCGGGCTTCAAATCCCACTGCAGTACTCGCGTCCTTTACCATGGTGTTTATCTACATTTGCCTCTCTCCACCCTGGTGTAGTAAATTTGTACCCGGCAGGAAGAAATTTCTTGAATGCTCGAGCGCCCGATAAGAGTAGCCGGGGTAATAGTATGCAACGCTTAAAGGTCAAGTCTGCCCCAGAAAAATGTTGATTTGAATAAATAGGGAAAAATCAAACTAGCATAACACTGAAAATTTCATCAAAATCGAATGTAAAATAAGAAAGTTATGACATTTTAATGTTTCGCTTATTATTCACAAAATAGTGATATGCACAACTCAGTGACATGCAAATGAGACAGACGATGATGTCCTCACTCACTATTTCTTTTGTTTTTTATGAAATGAATTCTACAATATTTAATATTTACAGATTTGACAATAAGGACCAACTTGGCTAAACCATAAAGTATCAAACAATGGTAATCCCACATGTTCAGGAAGAAATTAATTGTTGTTTCACTTAACAATGAGAAAATTAGAATATTTCATATTTCATTTAACAAAATACAAAAGAAATAGTGATGGATGACGTCACCAGTCTCGTCATTTGCAGACCAACCAGGGTGTGCATATAACTATATTGTAAAATTAAGCGAAACTTTGAAATGTAGTAACTTTCTTATTTTACATCCGATTTTGATGAAATTTTTAGTGTCATGCTGTTGGATTTTTCTCTTTTTATCAAACTCATAATTTTCCTGGGGTAAACTTGTCCTTTAAGTATTGTATCAATCGCTGTATAATGTTGCATATTGTTATCATTATTATTGTAAAAAATGTTCACTGGCTTATGGCGGCATATCTCTGGGTTTTTTTTAATCAGGGATGCGTTGTACAAAGAGTTGCGATTGATCCGATCAATCGCAACTATGGAAAGCCAGCAAAGTCAACATATAAATGCATGTTTGTTCGAAATTTGTTATAGATATGAATGTATTTCCAACAATTTATTGATTTCTTGACAAATTGGTGTGTTCTAATTTGTTTACAAAGGACATTCTACAAATTTCCTGTAGAAAAAATCATGACACTGATGGATTTCCATAGAGTTACGATTGGTTGGATCGATCGTAACTCTTTGTAAGACGGGGCCCTGGTATTCAACCTTAAGACAAAGACATTAAAATGGCATACACATGATAAAATATGCCCATGAATTTACGCCTCACATGACACGTTGTTTAGATGTTGCTTACGAGTGCTACTATCCTTTTACAAAATGATTAAAAAATGACGCAATAATTACATGTTGAGATTGATGATACTTACAAATCATATGCTATTTTGTCAATGATATAATTCTGGTATTTTACATACACAGTTACAGTTGTCGGCTAGATGGGAGTTGTTGTGTGAAGGTAATTCAGTAAACTTGTACAACATTATCACATTGATTGCCAATTCAACTCCTGCAGGTTTGTGGTCAGGACAGAAATATCAGTCCGCTCGGATGTTGTTTTCGTGTTGTTGTTTTTTTTGTTCTTTTACTGTGTTGTTAGATTCTATTATGAAAAATCTATTCAAACTACTTGTAGGCGTACGTAACAATTCCTATATCATAACTTGCATGCATTCATAGCTCCATTATGAAGTCATACAGGAGCTTGACTATAAATATGACCATGTTTGTGAAAGTAAGCATTTGGTCCGCCCTTGACACTTGCGGTAGTGACATAAATAGGAAGCATATTTGTGTAAAGAACATTTAACCAGTATTATATGACACATTTATTCCAATCGTAATCGCAGAAAATATCCAGAAAGTCACTGCACCTTATTTACATTTCATGCATGCATTACATTGAAACTTTCTTCAAATTGCAGATGAATAGGAGTCCATTGTAACCAATCTCATATGATATCGTTACTCTTGTATTTCTCTTTTCATCCATACCTGCAGGCACTATGGGGAAAGTGTTAGAGTTAAAGGGATGCTCCAGGCTGAAACTATTTATATCTAGATAAATAGAATAAAATTCACTGACAAAAATGCTGAAAATTTCATCAAAATCGGATAACAAAATAATGAAGTTATTGAATTTCAAAGATTTGCATTTTTCCGGTGAAACAGTTCTAGGCATGTCTTCATTAGGTGGGCTGATGATGTCACATCCCCACTTTCCTTTTTCTTATGTCATTACATGAAATCATAATTGTTTCATTTTTCATAGATGTGTAAATGTTGTGTCTCAATTATAATGATTTAGGTTGCAGCAAGAAATAACTAATGCACATAATCAGTTATCAATCCAATTACCTAAGTCCTTAATAGAAAATGTTTGAATAAATCAAATTTCATATGATAAAATACAAAACAACAAAGAACGTTCATTTGCCAAAATGGAGCGATTCCCCTCAATGAGACAATGTATGGCAAGTAAGGGTAGTGTGTGTGTGTATGTGTGCGTGTGTGTGTGTGTTTAAGGGGGCGTGAGGGTGTGTGTGACTGTGGTGTGCATGTAGATTTTTTGCTTCGGAATGCAGAATAAAGATAAAACGATTGTTGTAAATCAATTCCTGAGACAAAAGGTTGATAAAGTAATATTTTTGTCTATAGAATTTATTTACTTCATTCGTTTTATATATATTTATGCATTAATAGTTTGGAAAAGACAAAAAAAATTGTAACTGAAAACAAAATCTATTGTAACTCTTTAACCTGTTTAAAAAAAAATTTCCGAATCAAAATGATTTTTTTGTTCAACTATCGTCTATCCCACACATCGCGATATTCTTTACATTGATCTGTGTGGGCCTCGTGGACTAGTGGTTACAACTCTCGTCTATCAATGAGAGGGACATGGGTTCAAATCCCAGTCATGGCGTGTTTTCCTTTAGCAAGAAATTTACCCACATTGTGCTGCACTCAACCCAGGTGAGGTGAATACCCGGCGGGATTAATTCCTTGAATGCACCAAGCGCTTTTAGCAGCTGGAGCTGAAGCCGGGGTAATATATAGTGCGCCATTGAATAGGCAGCTAGATAATCGGCGCCTCATAAATGCTATGTATTATTATATTATCAAACTGGGAGTCAACTCTTATTTCATAAAGGAAGCCTTGGTAAATATTTAGTACAGCCATTCCTCCATTCCACTGAATAGCATATACCTGAAAGAAGCACGAAGAGCCGTAGTAAATGTTTGAAATCTGCGTAAAAGATAACCACAGAGGACATAGTTGACTCAATTTTTCAGATCTCTGTTTATTGAGTGCGGTGTTTGCATGGAAAATCGGTTCAGAGAAACAGCGGACGTGATTTGTATTGCATTCCTTAAAAATCAAGATAAAGACATTCAATATACAGTGAGTTGGAAATCATCAAACTATGATATTGAGAAAATACTAATAATAATGATGATGTTCGGAATAATAACAAAATACTAATAAGGTAGCAATAACAGTATGGTCTATTATTGTGTAGAAATAGACAGATTGTTCAGTAGTTCCTTGTATGTACAATTTCTACTGCCTTTTCTTTCTTTCAGATCTAGTCAATCACATTATCAGTTTTGTGGGTGTGTCATAGTCTTGTAGTTATGACTATGTCGTCTTTCGATCTGAGGGACGCGGATGCGCAATTCCAAGCAATGGCGTGTTTTCCTTCAGCAAGAAATTTACAATTTACCCACGTGCTGCACTTAACCCAAGAGGGGTGAATTGGTACCCGGTAAGAATAATCGAGCTCGGGAGCTCGATCAAGGTAGCCGTGCTCATGCAATAAGGGGTTTTGATATCATTTCCATGTCAAGCAGGGCCTGCTGAGAGAACAGTTTTCTGAAATGAAGTGGTTTCGCTGGGTAAAATATGACGTTATCGTTATTATTTCATTGTTTCTCTTGTCTGATGTCTGATTGGTGCTATTATCATGATTATGTTAGACTGGAGCAATTAAAGGGGGAACTCTTCCAGAGACCAACCCACCAAACGATCCGCCTCACCGGGGGCAAGATATTACGGTCCTGATAATGCTCTTCGTTTGTGAGGCAAGTTCATGTTTATGTCACATGAATAAGTCATGACAAAACATATTTACAGTCTGTGGCTCGGTTGAAGTGGGGTAGGGCCACATAATCGTTCAAGGTTGGGCTACATGTATTGTATACTTGTTTGTTATCGATATATTAACCAACATTCTCTGCATCAGGTGATTGTTTGTTCGATGGGAAATGGATTCATTCCATTGTGCCAACTTTGGCAATAGATTTCCAAATATAATATATATATATATATATATATATATATATAATGGTTTCGCAGCGGAACTTAGCTTAAATCCATCAATAGCTCCTCCCTCTGTATAGCTTTGAACAGAATGTTTGGTAACCTTTTTAAATATTAGCTACATGAGCCTACATGCTATGAGAGCATGTTATACCGTAAAGTGTAATGCGACAGTCACTCAAACCGATTAATGGTAGGCCTATGTCACTAGTAACAAATGAATCGGTTTTGTTCGTGTGCCTTGGCATAAAGAGAAAGAACCAGATACTCCATGTTGAAAGTCATCATGTGCTTCAAACGATGTAGTGTTTGACAGATTTTTTTTTTAATGACACTCGAAGATGATAATCTTGCTGATAAGAAAATTCATTTCCAAAGCTAGTTTTATCCAAGTGAACATAAATAACATTGTCATAAACATAGGAATGCAATAAATTATTTATTCTTTCTTACATGACATAAACAAAATAATGTAATAATTTTTTTATTCAAACTTGCTCAATGCAATCCAGGGTATTGAGTGTGTAAAAATCTTCAACCTCTATAAGCAAGAGCTAATATGATTATTAACAAGCGTTTTTTAACGTGGTTACCGAGTTTTCGCACCGCAACGCGGAAGGAATTCAAGAACACGGAAAATCATATTGATAATACTCGTAAAATGACAATGAACAGCTGGGAGGTCTTTGTCGGAAATTGGTGAACCGGAACAGCAGATCGTCCTAAGTTCTTCAGCTGATGAAAAATGTCCAATATATCGTTTTTCCAGAGTTGTGATTTGTTATGACGGACATTTGACAAAATATTTTTTATGTTCTTGAATCTGTCGTGCATCTTGGAACAAACACTCCCTTTTAACTCCGACGACGCGACGCGACACAGTTCTCCGAGCTGTCGTTTGAGCGGCAAATAGACCAGTTCGGTACTACCTCATGGGCAATTTCGGTTAAATGACCTTTCCTTTTTTGCATTATGATAGGCAGATTTTAAAGCAAGAAATTATAAAGCATGCCTTACATGGCATGATGCAGAAATTGCATAGACCAAGTGACTAGAATAGCACACCAATGAACACTCAATGAAAGTATTTGTTGCATTTTTACTTTGAATGCATTAACAAGTTGCTATAACAATGGACTTGGCCAACTGTGAAATACCAGACGCTAGTGGACGCATTGTTGTTGTTTTTGTGGATCTAATGAAAAACAAAATTAAAAAGAAAATATTAATAATCAATGCATCAAAGTTGCTGCTTATTTACTTAGATATTAAAAAAACCAACCATGTCACTTTTAATCCGAATGACCTTCTTGTGACCATGCGCAGAAAGGAACTCCGAACTGGCTTATGAAGGAGTTTTCGCATAGCGGCGCAGAATGAACCCTGCAACGCAACAAAAATATTGAAACTGCAAGTCAAACCAAAATGAAGTCTTTGTCGAGGCTCGGTGAATCAGCAGTTTCATCCTTGACTCTGGACAAACGACATATTTGCATTTTTATCATCAGCTTTGATCCGTCGGACGAAACTGCTGTTCCGAGGCCCTCGACTTCCTTGTGATTAGACCTGTATTTTTCAATTAATTTCTGCATTGCAGGATTTATTGTGCGCCGCTGTGCAAAAACTCATGATTGACGATTGGTCTACACCTGCATTGGTTTAACATTCCATTGGGTCTCATCACAAAGGGTCTAATAATCATAATTTGCTTATAACCAGTTCGCCAACGAATCATTTGGTGTAATTGCTATTTAGCCTATTTCCAGTTAGACTACACATCCATTTCTAATACAATTGGTTTCTTTCAAACCGTATGGTTCGAACTGTTGGTGAATCTATACCATTTGACACAGCGAAAAATCATGAGTAGACGGGGTTGAAATTAGAAAATCAGGGGATATGACCAAATGAAACTTGATACTAAATGGCTATTAAAACAATGTATTGAATTGAACTGATTTTATTTAGACAAGTATAAAAAAGCATGTCTCGGGGAGACAACAAGGGTTAAATAACCCGTACAGAGGTTGCTCCCCGGAAAACCATACAAAAATGATTTAACATAGTTATTTAAAAATACATAAGTAAAACACATAATGTGATAAAACATTAAAAGCATTGGATGAATGAGGAAAAAACGAATCAAGCGATTTTGAAAGATGAGAAAGGGTGTGAATATCAGCGATAGATATAGGAACTGGCATAAGGAAGAAAAGGCCGAGTAATCTCACGAGGAAGCAGTCGTTGTATACAGAAATAATGTAAATGTAGTGTAGACCAATTTGAATGTACAATGTATGCTTTGATTGTAGACCAAGTAGACCATGGGAATATAAATGGATTCAGCTTTAAAGGTCAAGTCCACCCCATGAAAATGCTGACTTGAATAAATAGAGAAAAATCAAATTAGCATAGTGCTGAAAATTTCATCAAAATCGGATGTAAAATAAGAAAGTTATGACATTTTAAAGTTTCGCTTTTTTCACAAAACAGTGATATGCACAACTAGGTGAGTCAGTCGATGATGTCCATCACTCACTATTTCTTTTGTTTTTTATTGTTTGAATTATACAATATTTCATTTTTTATCTATATGACAATAAGGACCAACTTGACTGAGCCATATAGTATTAAACAATGCCAATTCCACATGTTCAGGGAGGAATCAATCGTTGTATCACTTGAACATTAGGAGAAAATTAGAATATTTCATATAATAAAATACAAAAGAAATAGTGAGTGGATGACGTCATAGTCTCCTCATTTGCGTACCAGCCAGGATGTGCATATAACTGTTTTGTGACAAAAAGCAAAACTTTAAAATGTCATAACTTTCTTATTTTACATCCGATTTTGATGACATTTTCAGTGTTATGCCTGTTGGATTTTTCTCTTTTTATTCAAATCAACTTTTTGTTGGGGTAGACTTGTCCTTTAAAAATGGGCGTCGTGTTTCTTTTTCTTTCTTTCTTTTTCTTGTTTGTTGTTGTTGTTTGCCCCGATATGAATCATCTTATATCGGATTATCATTGGGTCACTGGGTGTTGCCTTGTTTTGAGCCCACGACAAACACCTATGATGAATAGCGGGATACGAACATAAATTGAGAAAGAGGTGTGGTAATGAAGTAGAAGTGTTATGAAAGCTCGGGGAACGTTCTTACAAAAGCTGATCTGTTGAGGCTCCGGGGAGCGAGGGGTGCAACGGGGGAGAACAATAAGGAAAGAAGGTCGGAGGTGGGGGTGAATTGGTCGATCGTCTTTCAAAGCATGACAATATACAAAAGAAATGTTTGCTGTTCATGAGATCATATTCAATTAAACGTGACGTTTCCTTTTGCCTGGAATTGTATTTCGATTTCAATACCTCTATGTCGATATTATCTTATTATGTATTTGATGTGATTATGGCATCACATTATCATACATCTCATCTCTTCATGGTTTTATTGTTAGAATGATTCAATTTGAAGATGCAAAGATGATTACATTAACAGATTTAAACGCTACAACTGGGCGTTGTACCATGAGCCTGCTATCCATCCAAGCTAATTTACATGAGAAAATTACAAATTAATGGAGAGGTTCCAGATTAGAGCTCTAGTCACGTCTTTCGGACGGTGACGTAGGTTAAAAATCAGCCTCAGACGTAAATAATCTTATCTGATTGAGACATGTTTGTAAAAACTCAATAACTCACTCATACACACCATAGAGGGAAGGGGCAATAAGTCAATGACGACAAATAAATCCCACTCTTACTTGATGATAAGAGCTGATATCTATAATTCTGTACAATTATTTCATGTCTCAAACTCAAGCGGAAATATTTCCCCCCCAATTGAGCCTACGAACTTTGAATTCCTGTTATATGAAAGGAATACAATATATAACATAATAACATTACCATGGTGAGCAGTAGACTTCAGCTTGGAGCGCACGATCACGGACAAAGAAGGACTTAATGTATAATTCCAGCTATCAGAGAAAGAAAAGGGGCGTGACGTACTATAATTTATTAAAAAGGAATGTTTTTATTATTGACATTAAACTCCACTTACTAATAAGGTCTATTCTGCTGGGTCCTGAAAATGAAAAACATCTTACAGATGAGGAGAATACCACGTTCTTTTTAATAAAGAATCGTAAAAATTTATCAGTCACGCAGCTTTTAAGAAGAAAACGGTGAATGACAAACCTCACAAAACTCCCTTTACCATGTTTACTCAACAGAATTTACCCAAGCATGTTTTAATGTGTGCATTTCTACACGTTAAAACACTTTTAATGACTCTCATTTGCAAAGGATGCAAAACCTCTGTTAACCTCCAAATGAATATTTCATTCAGTCTTCGAGATCAGATTCAGAAAAATAACTTATGGGGAAACCGGGCGGGAAATGTTGAATAGACGATAATGAACATTGTCACTATCTGTTTAGAGAATTGTTTTATGTTTGTTCACTCTTTCCTTTGTCCCCATTTATTTCTTTCTCATTCTCATCCTTTCTCCATTCTATGCATCCCTTAGTTGTCTCTTTTATAGTCAGTTAGTCTAGTAGAAAGTAATAGGGGCGAGTCGAAAACACCCGTTATAACGTTGTTTTTTTTGTAACAGCTACATATAGGTGGTTTGAATAAAAATAAAACGGCTGTTTCGACTCGCCGTACGGCCTCGTAGGGGAAATGTGACTGAGATATAAGTATTTGATCCTTTTCAGTTACTAGATAATGTAAACCTATTTACCATTCAAGAAAATAAATAGGGGAAATATGTTCCCTCCTTTTGATAGAGGAATTCTTCTTTATCCAACATCAATAGGTGGCCGATGGGAACTGTGTAGAGGCAAAAATGGGTTAGCAAATCCACTGATCACAATGGGTATTTTTTCTTTACAAAAACTTGAAAAGCAAGAAGGATCTGCATGAGATGCAAACAGCATGCTATTGAAGCAAGAACATACCAATATCGAACTCCACAACCATGACAATGGCGTAAAAGTGAAAGCTTGGGTATAAAAATAAATCGCGCCAGCAAAGGGATTCAAGGCGTTCTCTCCCTCTTAATGTGAGTCAGACTTTCCTACGTTGTTGGGTTTTTTTCTTCTTCTTCAAATTGTTGAGTAAAGTGGCAAGTAGGGTTTTTCATGAACAAATGGAGGGGTCAACAAAGCAAGAGTGCATGTTAGTCTTTCCCTTTGCAAAAGGGATCGACTAAAAATCGGATACTTTTTGGTAATAGCATTCACGCATAAACATGCAGGCAGGACCTCCAAACTTTTGCCAACCGTTAACAGGGAGCCATTGCTCCCACGACGCTGGACGGATTCGGGAACATAGAAAATGTATTGTCAAATGCCGTCCACGACAATAAGGGTTTTGTCGAAAGTTAGTGCATCTAAACAATTGTTTCATTAAGACAGTTTCGAGATATCAGTGACTGAAAAAGTCATCATTTAATTCATATCATCATTTAATTCATATCCGATTGTAATATAAGGTACTTCATGTCATAAAATTGCCTTGGAGTTTTAGGTCACTTTGTTTTTCGTTTTTAGATCTTAATTATGATTTACCGTTACCTTTTTTTCAGGGATTCATTTTAGAACATTTCAATAATAGAGGTGACAAACAAAACCTTGCAGCTAAGAATTACAATGTTAACACATATCTTTGAAATGTCATTTTTTTGTGTTTCATCCGATTTTTCATGAAATATGCAGTGTTCTTTATCTTTGTCATTTATTCAAGTCAATTTCAATAAGGTTTGAGGATTAAATCGAACCGTTTGACACTCATGTTTGGAAATTGCAAAGGTGAAGGTTTTGTGATGAATTGATGATCAGTTATGATCAGTTTGTTGTTTGAGAAAATGTCATGAGTTATTGAATTGAAATTTAATGCATGAGTGATCATGAATTGAAATTTTTAGTGCAGCATTTTTACTTTATCATGTTGATCTCAGCAATTTGTTCATGAGAGTCAGGAGAATAGGGGGTAAGCAGCTAAAGTACGTTTTACTTACTTGGATTTACTTGGATGTTGAGATGTAAAGCAATATGCATATGGGCCCCACCCTACCGCGAACTGATAATCAGGATAAATGTCAGGATAAATGTCAACAGAACATTTAGCAACCCCTTTCTCCATCTCTACCCCCCCCCCCTCTCTCTACCTGAGAGACTAAGCTTGGCTTGACTGGGCAGGAATTAGCCTTACAGCTTTTTGAGAGGTTAGTCCTTTGGAACTTGCAAAGCTAAGGGTGTTATGCTAAACTAATGAGTGAGATAAGTTTTGGTTTCTTAGGCAAAATTTATTAGTTACTAAATTGAAATTTGATGCATGAGTGAACAGGAATTGTCATTTTAGTGTAGCATATATTCATCTTGTTGACCTCAGCAGTGTGTTCGTGAGAGTCAGAGTAATGTGATGGCACCTGTTACAAGCAAGAGGGCGAGATATGGTAAGACTTAATTTTAAGGAATTCCTCTTCTTTGTGTCCTTTTACAAATCAAAAGTCATATTTACTCCCCTTCCACCTCCATTTCCCCAGCTCCCTCCCTCCCTTCATCTCTCTCTGCCTCTCTCTCTCTCTGCCTCTCTCTCTCACTTCCTAAATTGTAGCCTACTCAAACATTAACTGCCAAGTGACCGGTGGCTGATGGTCATTTCATTTTTCATTGAATACCAAAAAAAAGAAAAATGACTGATTATGATGATTTATGAAAAAAATAATTGAAAAAAAACTGAATGTTTGATTGATCACATTGCACATTGAATGAGTTGATTTATTGATAAATTGTTGATTAGATGATTGATATGAAAAGGTTGATGCCCCAATTCAGAATTTATCATTAAATCAACAGTCTGCTCTGGACTTCACGCGTACATGACAATAGCAATCAGTCACTCGACAGGAGGGGAGGGCGGGAGAGAAATGTTCTGTTGACCCTTATTCCATCAACCTACTTCTCCCACTTAAGTCCTATATCACCCCTATTAATAATAATAATAATAACGCAGTTCTTGTATAGCGCATATCACATTAGGTCATAACGTCCATATGCGCTTCCAAAGGACTTGGATATTCTCCCGATTCCCATGAAAACATTGCTGAGATTCACATGATAAAGTTGAAATGCTGCCCAAGAAAGTGTCATTTGTGTTCACTCATGCATTAAAGTTTAATTTAATAATTTATGAAATTTTCGTAAACAAGCAAATCTAGTCACGGTTGATCATTACTTCATCACAACGCCCTTATCTTTGCAAATTCCAAAGGAGTTGCCTCTCAAAAACTGACATAGATTAGAAGGCTAATTCGGGCCAGTCTAATTTTCATACCCTTTGTTTCAGTGGGCAGTGCTCGCTCAAGCATAAATAGTTTTTTTAACTATTTGGCACCGTTTGAAAGTTGACTTTATTGGCTTCCATAATATATGTAAGTGTTTTCCACAAAAGTGATATGTCTTTTTATTTGGCAGAAATTTCAAAGGTGTATAGTTTTTATTGGGACACACTGTATTTAAAAATATGGAAACGGTGTACGTGGTGTGTATGAGCGTGTTCATATTAGTAAGATGTGCTTGTGGGTAATTGAGTGGGTGGGTATGCGTCGTAGGTATGCGTTTGTGTGTGAGGGTGTGTGTAAACGGTGTACGTGATGTGTATGAGCGTGTTCATATTAGTAAGATGTGCTTGTGGGTAATTGAGTGGGTGGGTATGCGTCGTAGGTATGCGTTTGTGTGTGAGGGTGTGTGTAAACGGTGTACGTGATGTTTATGAGCGTGTTCATATTAGTAAGATGTGCTTGTGGGTAATTGAGTGGGTGGGTATGCGTTATATGTAGGCATTTGTGTGTGTTTGAGAGAGAGAGTGTGTGTGTGAGGAAGGGTGTGTGTTTGTGTAAACGGTGTACGTGATGTTTGTGCGCGTGTGCATATTGGAAAGATGTGCGTATGGGTGATTTTTGGGGTGGGTATGCGTCATGGGTAGGCGTTTTGTGTGTGAGAGTGTGTGTGGGTGTGTGTGTTTGTGAGTGTTTTTTAACTCAGAAAAATGTGAGTGCTTCATAATGTCTTTATACCTTGACAATGACTAAATGAATGCAAATTAGCTTTGGAATGAATTGTACTTAGATTCACCCACATAAGGCTTTAAACTTACAATACCAACCTCTATAAATATGGAATTTTTGGGATTTTACTATTAATCATGCATATTTTTTTCATTTTCATTTCATTTCATATTTCCAACATATTATGTTGTTTCATTAAGAAATGTCAATTGTTAATTTTATCATTATATAGTCAGTAAAATCTTATGTTGCCTCTTTTACACGTAGGAAATTTTTTTACAATTGTTAAAGAAAGAAAAACATGAAATCACACAGTTCGAATGAACAAGTTTTTTTTCCTGCCTCAGTTACAATTATTACAGTCATGGGCGGAAATCCCATGGGGGACAGGGGGACGCGTACCCCCTACCAAAAATTGTAGGGGGACACAATATCAAATGTCCCCTACTATTTTTGGTCTTCATGCACAATCGAAATGATACATGTATATTTTAGACTAAATGGCCTTACATTTTGGGTGAAAACCTTTTTTTTTTTGCTTGTCATTTATGTTTTTTTGGGGGGGGGTTAGAAATGACCTTACATTTTTGGTGATAACCTTTTCTTTTTTTTTTTTGCTTGTCAAAGTTTCCAGCCCCTGCCAACCCCCCCCCCCCTACTACCTTTGGGGACAGATTTCCGCCCATGATTACAGTATAGTAAATTTGAAGGAAAAAAAATTCACAAGACCTGTATTTTGACACTGCTTATCCTTGGACAGGAAGCCTGTGGATAAAAAGGTGACCAGGTAATAAAGATTGAGGTGTCAAGGTCAACTCAAAGGCTATTCAAACCTCATTTGAAATCAGAGGAACAGCTATCGTTCGGCTTTTGTGATGCCGGTGGCGGAAAGAAGATATTTGCTTTTTTATTGCTCTGTTGGTAAACAACGTGGTGAAAATCCATCAACGAATATTGAATTGAGCTACTCAGGGATGAAAAACAGGACACTGCAATTATTAAGTACTATTTCGTGAATATAATTTTGAATAGAACTTTAAGGCCGGTCACTAATTCAAGACACGATGCGTTGCAGGTAGTGACCATCGCCTAAACCAATAACAAATGATTTAACGATTCAGGATATTTTCTTACGCTTTGGAGATTGGCCCCAACCTAATATTTGTAAACTTAGTGCATGTATCAATAATTCTTTTTTTTTTTTTTTTTTAAATATTCACCCCAACTTTGTCTGTTATTACTATTTCACATTTCATTTTCTTAAAATAAATGTCATGTACCTGTTACATCAAAATTGTACATTAAGTTTTATACCACTGCCCTGCATCGACAGTTATGCGTCATGACCTGGGACTATCTTAATTTTTATTATGTTTTCTATTGGCTTTGTAAATTTCTTTCCTTTACTGTGATTTCAATAAAGTGATATCAAATAAAATCGAAATTAAATTTGTCGTTCAATATTTAAAGTACTTAACAACTACTGTTAAAACAGTAAACTGCGTTGTATAAAAAACAGCATTTTTACTGGTTAAGGAAGTTTTAAGTTTTGATATCTTTTTTAAAAACAACATAATATAATGTTGCGACAAGGATGAGAAAAAATAAATAAATATCAGCTCATTATTATGAACAGATTTTCATTTGCCGTGCTGGTCAATATAGCTGCCGTGTTGGTCCTTGAGCTGACGTGTTGGTCCGTGTAGCTGACGTGTTGGTCCGTGTTGGTGACGTGTAGGTCCGTGTTGCTGACGTGTTGGTCCTTGTAGCTGACGGGTTGATCCGTGTTGCTGACGTGTTGGTCCGTGTAGCCGACGTGTTGCTGACGTGTAGGTCCGTGTTGCTGACGTGTAGGTCCGTGTTGACGACGTGCTCTGCCGGCATGGTCCGTGTAGATCCGTGTGAAGATGCCGTGTAGATGCCGTGTTTACAGTCATCAACGCTCAATCCGGGGCAAAACGATCCCGGACCTCCCCGGACCATGCCGGCGTTGCCGTGTTGATCCGTGAGGATCCGTGTCTATATGTGACTGGGGCTTAAAGCCCCAGTCACATATAAACACGGATCCTCACGGATCAACACGGCAACGCCGGCATGATCCGGGGAGGTCCGGGATCGTTTTGCCCCGGATTGAGCGTTGATGACTGTAAACACGGCATCTACACGGCATCTTCACACGGATCTACACGGACCATGCCGGCAGAGCACGTCGTCAACACGGACCTTCACGTCAGCAACACGGACCTACACGTCAGCAACACGGACCAACACGTCAGCTACACGGACTAACACGTCAGCTCAAGGACCAACACGGCAGCTATATTGACCAGCACGGCAAATGAAAATCTGTTCATAATAATGAGCTGATATTTATTTATTTTTTCTCATCCTTGTCGCAACATTATATTATGTTGTTTTTAAAAAAGATATCAAAACTTAAAACTTCCTTAACCAGTAAAAACGCTGTTTTTTTATACAACGCAGTTTACTGTTTTAACAGTAGTTGTTAAGTACTTTAAATATTGAACGACAAATTTAATTTCGATTTGATTTGATATCACTTTATTTAAATCACAGTAAAGGAAAGAAATTTACAAAGCCAATAGAAAACATAATAAAAATTAAGATAGTCCCAGGTCATGACGCATAACTGTCGATGCAGGGCAGTGGTATAAAACTTAATGTACAATTTTGATGTAACAGGTACATAACATTCATTTTAATAAAATGAAATGTGAAATAGTAATAACAGACAAAGTTGGGGTGAATATTTAAAAAAAAAGAGAAAAAGAATTATTGATACATGCACTAAGTTTACAAATATTAGGTTGGGGCCAATCTCCAAAGCGTAAGAAAATATCCTGAATCGTTAAATCATCCATTTAATCATAAATAAATTAAGCATGTTTGTGTCTGTCTGTTTAACAACTCCTGAAAAGTTCATAAAGTAAATAGCGTTGTAAATATTTGATGGGAAAAAAGAACACGGACTGCAAAAGCCCCAGTCACATATAGACCCCGGACCACCCCGGACCACCCCGGATCTGATCCGGGGTGGTCCGGGGAGAGATCCGTGTTGGCGCCTTGGGCATCCTTGGAGGTCCGGGGTGGTCCGTGTTGGTCCTTGAACGTCCGGGAGGCCAACACGGCAGTTTTTGACTGTCAAAAACATCCGGCGTCATCCGTGGACTGCCGGGTTGGCAAAGCCATCCGGGATGGTCCGTGTAGCTGCCGTGTAGGTCCGTGTGGCTGCCGTGTAGGTCCGTGTAGCTGCCGTGTAAGTCCGTGTGGCTGCCTGGAGTATCCTTGGCAGTCCGTGTTCTTTTTTCCCATCAAATCTTTACAACGCTATTTACTTTATGAACTTTTCAGTAGTTGTTAAACAGTTGACACAAACATGCTCAATTTATTTATGATTAAATGGATGATTAAATGATTCATGATATTTTCTTACGCTTTGGATATTGGCCCCAACCTAATATTTGTAAACTTAGTGCATGTATGAATATTTTTTTTTCTAATATTTACCCCAACTTTGTCTGTTATTATTATTTCACATTTCATTTTTTTTAAATATGTTATATGTATATAATTTATGTAATGTACCTGTTACATCGAAATTGTACATTAAGTGTTATACTACTGCCCTGCATCGACAGTTATGCGTCATGACCTGGGCCTATCTTAATTTGTATTATGTTTTCTATTGACTTTGTAAATTTCTTTCCTTTATTGTGATTTCAATAAAGTGATATCAAATCAAATCGAAATTAAATTTGTCGTTCAAGATTTAAAGTACTTAACAACTACTTTTAAAACAGTAAACTGTGTTGTATAAAAAAAAACAGCGTTTTTACTGGTTAAGGAAGTTTTGAGTTTTGATATATTTTTTAAAAACAACATAATATAATGTTGCGACAAGGATGATAAAAAAAAAAAAAATAAATAAATAAAAAATTAAATAAATAAATATCAGCTCATTATTATGAACAGATTTTCATTTGCCGTGCTGGTCAATATAGCTGCCGTGTTGGTCCTTGAGCTGACGTGTTGGTCCGTGTAGCTGACGTGATGGTCCGTGTTGCTGACGCGTTGGTCCGTGTTGGTCCTTGTAGCTGACGTGTTGGTCCGTGTTGCTGACGTGTTGGTCCGTGTAGCTGACGTGATGGTCCGTGTTGCTGACGTGTTGGTCCGTGTTGCTGACGTGTTGGTCCGTGTAGCTGACGTGTAGGTCCGTGTTGCTGACGTGTCGGTCCGTGTTGACGACGTGCTCTGCCGGCATGGTCCGTGTAGATCCGTGTGAAGCTGCCGTGTTGATGCCGTGTTTACAGTCATCCGGGGCAAAGCTATCCCGGACCTCCCCGGATCATGCCGGCATTGCCGTGTTGATCCGTGAGGATCCGTGTCTATATGTGACTGGGGCTAAAGGATACTCCAGGCAGCCACACGGCAGCTACACGGACCTACACGGCAGCCACACGGACCTACACGGCAGCCACACGGACCTACACGGACCATCCCGGATGGCTTTGCCAACCCGGCAGTCCACGGATGACGCCGGATGTTTTTGACAGTCAAAAACTGCCGTGTTGGCCTCCCGGACGTTCAAGGACCAACACGGACCACCCCGGACCACCCCGGACCGTCCCGGATCTGATCCGGGGTGGTCCGGGGAGAGATCCGTGTTGGCGCCTTGGGCATCCTTGGAGGTCCGGGGTGGTCCGTGTTGGTTCTTGAACGTCCGGGAGGCCAACACGGCAGTTTTTGACTGTCAAAAACATCCGGCGTCATCCGTGGACTGCCGGGTTGGCAAAGCCATCCGGGATGGTCCGTGTAGCTGCCGTGTAGGTCCGTGTGGCTGCCGTGTAGGTCCGTGTAGCTGCCGTGTGGCTGCCTGGAGTATCCTTGGCAGTCCGTGTTCTTTTGCCCCATCAAATCTTTACAACGCTATTTACTTTATGAACTTTTCAGTAGTTGTTAAACAGTTAGCACAAACATGCTTAATTTATTTATGATTAAATGGATAATTGAATAATTCAGGATACTTTCTTACGCTGTGGAGATTGGCCCCAACCTAATATTTGTAAACTTAGTGCATGTATTAATAATTCTTTTTCTCTTTTTTTTCTCTAATATTTACCCCCAACTTTGTCTGTTATTATTATTTCACATTTCATTCTTTTTATATGTTATATGTATTTGTTATGTACCTGTTACATCGAAATTGTACATTAAGTTTCATACTACTGCCCTGCATCGACAGTTATGCGTCATGACCTGGGCCTATTTTAATTCTTATTATGTTTTCTATTGACTTTGTAAATTTCTTTCCTTAATTCTGATTTCAATAAAGTGATATCAAATCAAATCAAAATTAAATTTGTCATTCAAGATTTAAAGTACTCAACAACTACTGTTAAAACAATAAACTGTGTTGTATTAAAAAAAACAGCGTTTTTACTGATTAAGGAAGTTTTGAGTTTTGATATCTTTTTTTAAAAACAACATAATATAATGTTGCGACAAGGATGAGAAAAAATAAAAGATAAAATAAATATCAGCTCATTATTATGAGCAGATTTTCATTTGACGTGCTGGTCAATATAGCTGCCGTGTTGGTCCTTGAGCTGACGTGTTGGTCCGTGTAGCTGACGTATTGGTCCGTGTTGCTGACGTGTAGGTCCGTGTTGCTGACGTGTTGGTCCGTGTTGGTCCTTGTAGCTGACGTGTTGGTCCGTGTTGCTGACGTGTTGGTCCGTGTTGGTCCTTGTAGCTGACGTGTTGGTCCGTGTTGCTGACGTGTTGGTCCGTGTAGCTGACGTGTTGGTCCGTGTTGCTGACGTGTAGGTCCGTGTTGCTGACGTGTTGGTCCGTGTTGACGACGTGCTCTGCCGGCATGGTCCGTGTAGATCCGTGTGAAGATGCCGTGTAGATGCCGTGTTTACAGTCATCAACGCTTAATCCGGGGCAAAACGATCCCGGACCTCCCCGGATCATGCCGGCGTTGCCGTGTTGATCCGTGAGGATCCGTGTCTATATGTGACTGGGGCTTTAATCCGGGGAAAAACGATCCCGGACCTCCCCGGATCATGCCGGCGTTGCCGTGTTGATCCGTGTCTATATGTGACTGGGCTTTAGATCAGAGTTCAGACTACGGGCCATAAGTCATATATGGCCCGTAGTCTGAACTCTGGTCTTAAGTTTTGGTGCAAATATAGTAAACCAAATGGGGCATCAATGAATTAGGTGATAAACTATATCATCACATTTGGCATACACACATTTTTTATTTACATCTCGAAATAATAAGCCTATAACAGTTATATTTCTCATTTAACTATTGATTGGATCCCAATAAACACATCGAGCATTACAAAGTAAACAAATTATTGACACTCATAGCTTCTCATAATTTCAGCCCAGACTGAAAAATTAACCGGGCTATATGAGTATTAAAGATATTAAGAATATTAAGAGAGAGATAATAAGAATACATAAGATTGATAAGACATTTATTTATTTAGTGATCGCGCCAAAGACAGACGCACTTAAGAGTTTGCGTTAATCTTTGCTACATCGTTGGAGCAAGCATGGACCCAACCTATGGAGCAAGTGAGAGGTGAGTTTAGCACTACTGCTGAGCAATTAATAATGTTTAAAATTGATCAGTTTAAACCCTTGGTCTGGTATACTGATATCACGGGCGGCGTTATGATATTTTTTAGGGGGGAAGATTACCCAAAAGCAACGTCATATATTTTTTTTCAATTGAGTATTTGAAATAGAAGCATCGCTAAGACTCTTCTTTACCCTTTCTTCTTTTTTCTCCCTATTCTTAGAAAAAAAATATTCTCTTTTTCTTTGATTATTTCTTTATTCACTACTTGGAAAATCATAGGGGCAGGGGCGATCGCCAATGGCATGCGCCCTCTTGTGTATGTGACGCAACCACTGATAAAAAAAATATATCCGTCTACCCTCGTGTTTCACATGTAAACTGCTGATTAGTCTATTGCCAACTCGTCCACTCATCACATGGTCTACCTTCATTTAGTCTTATGCCATTCCGTCCATCAACATTCCTTGTATCAACCATTTGGTCCAATAATCACTTCGTCTAATCACCAGTTCGCCTATGACTATTTTCATTTGGCCTAATACCCATTTTCTTTTCATTCATTTCGTCCAATTAACACTTATCCAATTAGACCAAATGGTTTATGGACTAAATAAGCTATTGGACCAACTGGTTATGAGACGAAATTGTGAGTGGACGGATTGGCAGACCATGTGGATAGTGGACGAATTGATGATGGACCAAATGATAGTAGACGAGTTGGTAATTAGACGAATCGGCATTAGACCAATTGGAATTAAACCGTTTCATAGGGCATGGGTCGATCGGGACCAGGGTCAGGATGGAATTAAATTTCAGAAAGTATCATGATTATCACATACACACACCTGACGTGTTACCTTTTTTATGGCCAGGTCAAATTTTCCCATCCTCATTTCAAGTCTGATTGTGGCTCATGTTGCGATGAAACACCAGATGATATGCTTAGATAGCTCCAGGTTCCACGAGCGCAAAAACATTCCCCATAGACTTGTGTGTTAAAATCATAAAAGATAAACGTGAAATTAGAGAGTCGGATGTTTACTACCATTAAATAGGATATTATATCTGACATTTCATATCTAAGGGCATCGTAGCCAGCTCGTTTTAAAAATAAATCGCCATTTATTTAGATATTTATGACTGATGACGGGATCAAATTCATTAACTGAAACAGTAAAATAGCCCTAATTCTTCCGCCAGTCAAAAAATAGTTCCAATGTCATTGATATTTGAGAAAAGGAAGTTCAGTAGTTACTATTTCTAGAATCAGTGTAAGATTTTCAATTTTCAATCATATTCATACACGTTTGTCAATCAGCAATATCAAATTGAAAAAAAAATCGAATGAGTTTGGTCGAACGAATATCCTTTGCCTTCCTGTTGTAATTAGGCCCATGGCACATCCAGGGGTGGCCAGGTAAAAATGGAAGATTTTGATATCTGCCAATTTTACACCGACCTGTCTCACCCCCCCCCCCCCCCTTCCCCGCCCCATGGTCATCTTTGGCACATGTGTGTTCCGATATTTCAGGGGGGAAAAGGTATAAAGTATAGCTTTGGGGGGCTAATTTTTTCCCAAATGCCTTGAATGAAGTAATATTATTTTACTGGCATCCCTTCTAAAAGCTTGTTGGGGTCTAACACCTAATCTGTTACCATTCCAAAAGGGGGTATCTCAAAGAATCTGGAACAAGTTTAAGTGTATGGTTGAGCGGCTGAGTGGGGGCGTTCTAACTGAGTCAATATGATCTACAAATCGATCCGCTCATATTTCTTCTACAGACAGTGATTTTCATACACATTAGGCCCTAGATTATTATTAAAAAGAATGAATTTATTACCTTTATGCATGGAGGCTTAATAAACCTTGACATTCTTGAGTAGCGCATCATGAAGTGATATATTTTGAGACTGAATGTTTTTTATATAAAAGCATGACTCAAATTTGTAACGAGAACGCCCTGATCTAATTTCGAATTTCCCAAGTCAACCACGTTTTTTACAAAGAAAGGTTTACACATTCATATTTCTATCAATATCAAAATGAATTGGCATTTCATTTTTTTATTGATTTGGGGGTGGAGGCTGGGAGTACCATTGAAATTAAATGGCAACCTTTCATATTTTTTTTCTTTTTGTTAAAGGGGAATCCAACCCAAATAAAAACTTGTTTTTATAAGAAGAAGAAAAATGAGACAAGTTGATAGGTGAAAGTTTGAACAATATTGGACAAACAACAAGAAAGTTATGATTTTTTTAAAGTTGTAAATATTGGTAATCACTATACCCATGGAGACTTCCAATTGGCCGCATATGGGATGTCATAGTGATGTAAGGCAAGGACTACTCGATCTTCCATGTACTCCAATACATATTGTGGCTAAAATGTCATTTTCCCAAAAAGTTTTATTTCAAATTATATTTTTCTTTCATATGAGGACATAAAAATATACTACCTGGATTATATTTAGATTACTGCCCCAGGGGAATGGGTACTTAGCAGAAAACCACAAATCCCTGATAATAAAGTACATGGCCTATGGGAAAGTTGTCCTTGCCCCTTGTCATAATTTACTTACCCAGTTGCCAATTTGAAATCTACATACTATTAGTGATCTCAATTTAAAAGCAGCTATAACTTTCTTATTCCTTGTCCGATTTCTTTCAAACTTTCGCCATTCTGTTTAATTTATTTTTCTCCTTCCCAACACAACATTTTATGGCAAAGGCTGGATTCCCCTTTAATACCCAGGACCGATACCAGTGCGGTAACTGTGTTTTGTTGGCTTCGTTTTGAATTATTACCCTTCCCCACAAAAACATTGTGCTCGTAAGTTCATTCTATTCACTAGGGGAAAATCGATAGATTATCTAAAAATATTTTGATCTTTTCAAACCTGAAAACACTTTTGTATCGACAAGCTTCAAAATGTCATTTAAGTTTATGAATTCATTCGTTCGGATTATATGACCTCTGAAATACAAAAAAATGCATTTGCATGAATACAAACCATACAAATCTTTTTTCTCTATACAATATCTAAAGAGAGGGAGAATTCTTCTATATTAAAGTAAGATTTAGCTCCAAAGACTGATCTTATGTAGGCCAAGCATTGGTGATGTTACATCAGGATACTGCGGTGGGCATATGGTGGGGTGATATAGATTATTCTAGTGGGGTGGAATTTCATAGAGCTCGGGGCGCAGAACCTAGCTGATTAGTTGAGTGGCAATGCACTCTGAATTGAGGTGAACCATGGACAGAGTATACACTGTAAAGCTGGGATATTTTAAATAACACCAGTTGAGTGTCCCTATAAAGAACCACACCCTAAAGTGCTAAATATTACAGCCTAGAGTTTCAACATAACACCAAATAATATCGTCACATTTTTTTACAGATATTTACAAAGAGAAAATCTTGGTTAATTCAACTCATACGAGCTTGATCACACATTCTTGAATTGATGACTAACATCCCGCTAACGTTTTTTTGGGGGGGTACCAAAGATTGTCATTCAATTTACAAACGTGAAATCAGGTAATGATAATGATTCGAATAATGATAAAGGTCGTTCATTCAGGTTGAACAGTTTAATTAACTCTTAACATGCCACCATTGCCAATATGCATCAGATAATGCCCATAAATTCGGTATACCCGAACTCATGGGTTAATGGGTACCTCATAGACTTACGTCACAAAGGGAAAAATTCATTATTTGACTATCTTTTGGAACAGGTTTATTCATCGGGAAGATCGATCCTGACTTTTGTAAACAATATAGAAAGAGAAAATTTAAAGCGATCACTACTTCTGTGTGACAAGATATTGGCATGACTTCTTCTCTATTCCCGTAGGCTATAATTTGGATCTGAATACTTTCCTGGATGGCTCTATTATGGTATGGTCTGCTACCTGTTTACTGTATAACGTAATTTTTATTCATTCCTCCTTCCCGGCAAGCGTACTTTTTCTCACATCTTGTAAATTGCACTCATTGATTTTCCCATAAATCATGATTAAGATCAGTTCAAAACTTGCCAGTAAAGATGTTAATTATCCAATGATGATAACCAAAAGGTTCATCCATGAGATCATGGACTTCCTATTTACATAATTTAGAGGTTACTTCCCCAGTTTTATTTTCATTTTCAATCTCAATCTAAATAACTGTGTTCATGACGTTTACATAATATTTCGGCAGTGCCTCAATGATGTCCTTTCGAACCGCTTTTTTTTACTCAATTGGACTAAATTGTAGTATGACAGAATAAGGGTCAATACCTATACTGGGTCATAATACCAAACACTAGCCAGAGACTTCATAATCATGTCGTATATCGTAGGAATTAACGAAAATAAACCACAGAAATTAGGCTCACTTTCAAGGAATAACTTCCTAGTCTAGCTCTAGTATATTATACGGCTTGCTTACAACATGTTCGCTAAATTGGCGCATGCGCAAAACAAATTTCAGTTATTTGCGCCATCATTATTTTGAGCTGTACTCAAAATTCATAAGGGCATATCATTCGACTGAATGATAAATAAATGACGTTGAAAAATACCAAGTTTACGAATTCCTAATTTTGGTGCGAAAAATCGGAAAGAAAACGTGGATTTAGGATTGTATTCGGAAATATCAATAGTCAAATCTCCCGATATAAAAAAAAAAAACCCTCCCACTTCCCCTTTTTATGTTCCCCTTAGGATGGTTCTGTTTATTTAGATTTTGTTCAAATTTGTTCAACGTGTGGAAGAGGATTAGATAATTACGTTCTGAAATACAATAACAAACTCAAGTGGACGGTCCCTTGACTCGAAATGCTAGATAGTTTGTATTGCCAATCAGGCTGTAGGAAGCTGGTGACACTGACAAGGGATGGTTTTAATGGAGTCCAGTAATCCAGTGTAGTAGGTAATGGGGTCAGTTTGGCGCCCCTGTGCCACCTTCAACCGGCAAAAGCTCAATTTTAAACATGAAGGTTAAAGGTTTAATCTGTAGGGGCGACATAAAAGGGGAAAGAAAAGCGGCCGCCCTCATGAACACACCTTCGCCTATGATTTTTTTTTTCCAGAAGTGAAAAGGGGAAGGGGGAATGAGGAGGGGAAAATAGGAAATAATTCTGTAATTGGAAGAGAGAAGCAGGATGAGTGCCAAAAATAGAAGTATGGGTCATAATACTCAATACTACGCTATTATTCGATTAAAAAATTATGGTATCTGTCGTCTCGCCCTACCAAAATAGTCGAGCTCGACCGTCCCCCCCCCCTTGCTGATGAACGAACAACCAAAGAAGCCCCCGGTGTAACAAAAATACCTCTTTTCTCACAATACGCAACTGTTCGTGTCACATGAGGAAGAGGACATTGTTTTTAAAAGCGGAAGCAGCTTTCTAAAATTCTTATTATTCGTGAGTTTGGTTTTTGTCTTTGTACGATTAGTAGCTGCCATTGAGTGGCATACGGAAAAGCAGAAACAACATTTAAATCATATATTTTTAAAATCAAAGTGCAGTTATTTCATTGTAGAAAGTAGCTTCAAACTTTTGAAGAACATAATGCATAAGCCTATACCAGTATATACGGTCATTCTACAGCTAAAGTGAAGTTCGTGCCATTTTTGCATAACTTAATACAGAGTTTATGGAGTTACTTTCGTACCAATGTATATAGGCACATGAACCCCTCCCCCCCCCCCCCTCTCTCCCTTAAAAAGCTGGTGACGGCACGCATTTAGATATTTCACTCAAATTTCTTTTCACCAGGATTGTTAATCTATTTACACAAATGTAGTCATGCCCCTCTTCCTCCGCCATTTTCTCTTTCGATCTATCTGTGCACGCCCCGCCCCATACACTGCTCAACTCTCTCTCCCCCTCCCTCCCTCCCTCCCTCCCACAATACCTCCCCCCCCCCCCTCCCCCTCTACAACCTTTATTATCTGGAAAGTTTCTAAATGAATAACAGTCACAGAACGATTTTGAAAGGGGGGCTGAACCGAAAATGGAGGGGGTGAACATATCAAACACAAAAACTACCCCCCCCCTTCCCGGTGCTCACAGCCACTGAATGTATGATACATTACTTTCGTTTCCTCCTTACTTCAGATGATTATACAGTTTTGTTCATTCAGGCCGTGAACAATATCAAACAAAAATTGACAGTTCGATTTCTTCATTTTGATTAATTGATCGCTCCCTTGAAGCAAAGCCCCTTCATTTAATTTAATTCATGCCAAATTCCCCCTGTTTTCCTCATTTGCCGTTGCCTGTTGAAATATTCGCGGCAGTATAATATAATAAATGAATAACATCACCATATAGTGTATAATCGGATTTTTCTTTTCTTTTCTTAGCGACTGTCGGCGAAACGGGTGCAACAATGTTATCATTATAATAACTGCGCACAGTTGTGAAGCTGTATTGTCAACGTCCAACTCGTTTTTGCAAAGAGAATTTCTGTTTGTCTGGAGATAAACTTCACCCCCCCCCCCCCCCCTCCACGACCCGCCCAACTTGTTTTTAACAAAATCCCTGGAATTTCTGATCAGTTCATACGGTTTTTTTCACACGCTGAGGAGAGCATAGATAAAGATTTGCGGTAAACTGCAAACAATAAAGAGTTTTCGCACAGCGACGCAGAAAGAACTCAAGAACAGGGTAAAAGTATTGATAATGCTGTCAGTGTACAATGAACAGCTTTGAGGTCTTTGTCGAAAATCGGTGAACTGGAACAGCAGTTTCGTCCTAAGTGTCGGAGCTGACAAAAAAATGCAAATATGTATTTTCTCAGGGCCCAGGACGAAACTGCTGCTTTGGTTCACCAGTTTTCGACAAAGACTTTGCGGTTGCTTCCTGTCATGAAGGGTATTTGACAATACATTTTCAATGTTCTTGAAAGCGTTCTGCGTCCATGTGCGAAACCCACTATTGATTTGTTCCAAGCTGGTCGGTGTTCAGAAGCAAAGTGCGAATTCACCGATGATCTTGATTGGTCAATGGCATTTAGCGGTTGATTGCAAATCTGTTATCCTTAATGTCGCGGGGGTCAGGGCGCTTTCTGGGTTATCTTGCCCTCGGAGCAATAATTTCAATAACCAATCTGGCTTTGAATCACAAAATTTCCGATATGAAGAAGTTCGAACTTGTACCACTTTGTGAATAAGTCTCGCCCACGCCACTACTTTGTCAATCGAGAATCCTCACTGGATTCAGACTTGTATTACTATTGATCCACTTTAGTGCTGAAAACTAGCTACGTTAATATATATGAATAGTTAATTTCCATACATGCGTATTACAAAAATTTCTACTGCATGGAATATCTAAATGTAGAAACTTGCACCCGGATATCTAATTTATATCAAACTTGTAATATCATTATTATCATGAGTAATGTTATGAGTATTAGTACTGATAGTAGTAGTAGTAGTAGTAGTAGTAGTAGTAGTAGTAGTAGTAGTAGTAGTAGTAGTAGTAGTAGTAGTAGTAGTAGTAGTAGTAGTAGTAGTAGTAGCAGTAGTAGTAGTAGTAGTAGCAGTAGCAGTAGCAGTAGCAGTAGTAGTAGTAGTAGTAGTAGTAGTAGTAGTAGTAGTAGTAGTAGTAGTAGTAGTAGTAGCAGTACTAGTAGTAGTAGTAGTAAGTAGTAGTAGTAGTACTAGTAGTAGTAGTAGTAGTAGCAGCAGTAGTAGTAGTAGTAGCAGCAGTAGTAGTAGTAGTAGTAGTAGTAGTAGTAGTAGTAGTAGTAGTAGTAGTAGTAGTAGTAGTAGTAGTAATAGTAGTAGTAGTACGTAGTAGTAGTAGTAGTAGTAGTAGTAATAGCAGCTAGTAGCAGCAGCAGTTAAAGTACTAGTGTTATCAATATTATTGTCATTATCATCATTTTTAATATCAATATCATTATTATCAATCATTACCATTATTACTATCACTATTATTTCACTATTATCTCCATGATCATCATAACTCGGCCTTATCATTATTATTCATGTTTATATAGGTGTTCATGTGCCGCATTATTTTCCTTCTGTCACTCACTTTTGTGCCAATCCAGTTTTGAATTCAAAGATTGTTGAGATTAAAAGGGTATTGGCCATAAAATGTTGTTTGAGGGAGGAGAGACATAAATAAAACAAAACTGTAAAAGTTTGAAAGAAATCGGACCAACAAGAAGAAAGTTATGGCTCTTTTAAAAATAAGATCCCTAATTGGGCGTTGCAAGAAAGATGCAATCAATTGCAAGTTAAATTTAGGTTTCATAATCAATTACAAGTCTAGCAATTAATTTCAAATCCCCATTTGATCGCTGGGCCCGGTCTTGCAAAGAGTCACGACTGATCCGACCAATCTCAAGTATATGGAAATCCATCAATGTCATATTTTTTTATTCAGGAAATTTGCTAAATGTCCTTTGAAAACAAAGAGAAGCATACTTAATTGTCCACAAAAAAAACACTGAATGTATGAATATACATTATTTCTAGAAAATATTTTGAACAAACATTTGTTTTAGATGTTGACGTTGCTGGCTAGTAGTAAAATAAATTTGGTATAGTTTATATCAATTGTAGATTAGCAGCGGCAATTTGCAATTGATGGCAAATATTTCCTTGCAACACCCCCTATAATCAGACTATTTTGAATTCAAATTGGAAACTGGGTAAGAAAATTAGTACAAGTTACTTGCAAGGACAATTTTTTCGTAGAACATGTATTTAATCATCAGGGATTTGTGGTTTTCACCTCATTTACCTAGTCCCCTGAGGCAGTAATAACAAATATGATACAGGTAGTATATCGTGTTATGTCTTCATGAAAGACAAATATAATATGAAGTAAAACTATTTCAAAAAATGACATTTTAGCCATTCATTCATGGCAGTAAATAAAAGAGTAGTCCTTACCTTATATAAATATGACACCATCAATGCAGCCAATATGAAGTCTCCATAGGTATAGTGATTATCAAGTTTTACAACTGTTAACATGGTTAAAGAATCATAATTTCGTCTAGTTTATCCGAACTCAAATCTTTCACATTATCTACTTTCTTACTTTTCTTTTTCCTCTAAAAACAACTTTTTATTTTGTTCAGACTATCAGAAAATGTTTGCTCCTCCCGACCAGGAGGTCGACACTGAAGGGGATTTACACAGTACTTCATCTCTTGCTCAAAATTATTTTGATACTTGTCAAATCTCTTGAATATTTATCTCACCATCAGTGGCTGAATGAGCTAAACATTTTGAGGGGGGCAGCGAACAAACAAAAAGTTGATCAAAAGAAAACGAGCACACACACACGGACAAGAAGAAAAAAATCTGCCCAATAGTGAATGTAATCGTTTTCGTGATTGGCTACCACCCTCTTTTGGTATAAGAGAGCAAAACTGAACGCTGGCTTCTCCTTGAGATTTCCCGATTATCGCATTGGATAATTTCTGATTTCATGGATGGAATTTCCAGTGGCAATAGAGCAATGCGTTTCCCTATCATTATTGACGTACCAAGGGGGCTGGGAGAGGCCATGGTCCCCACTCCAAATACAAAACAAATAATAATTTAAAATCATGACCAAGAAAACAGAGAAAACATAAAAAGGAAAAGAGTGAGAATTGATACCTGAATAGTATTCCAAAAACTATCCCGAAATTACATATTTGTATAAAAAAGTTGAGAAAAAATAATTGCTCACTCACTTCATTCGCCCACAGCCTTGGAAATGTTTAGCCAACTACTACATCACACCTGGCCCCCTGAAATTTTTTTACTCATGTCACTGAGCTCTCCCTCTCTCAACGTTTATTCCTCTAAAGTTCTATGAAGAGTGATTTCCTGGTAGCATCTTTTCTCTTCCTTTTACATTACATGGTCAATTCCTTGAAAGTACTAAGCGCTGAAACTCCTGAAAGGCAGCTCGAGCTAAAGCCGGGTTAATAATAATAATAATAAACAATGCGCCTCAAAATAGATTATTTCTAGATAGATGGCACTATATAAATGCCTATTATTATTATTATTATTATTATTATTATTACATCCTTGTAAGGTTTTGTTTACATGCACTATACAGATTTTTTAAATGGTGAATTTAACTGGTATCACAGTGAGGCGGAGTAAAGTACCTGCATTTTGATATTTGAAATGGTTTGCTTTTCAAAATTGATGTCAAAATCAACACTTCTCTCATTCACTTCGATATATTCACCACCAACACATACAACGTGCAGAGGCTATTTACCCTCACTTGCCATATACATGTAAATTATCCAATTTAAATGAATCATTGGTTTTTGGTAATGAACTTTCTTTGTCGTTGCGACATTTTTTTCTGAATCATTCAAATGTGACTGTAATTCGGCATGAAATAAATTATTCTAGACATGTTAATGATATTGTATCTGATGAAAAGATCTCTAATCATGTACCATGCAGTCAATAGAAACTCACTGCTTTGCATAATGTACAGTATGTCATAAAGTGCATAATGTGTAAATAAGACAATATACATGGCAAGTGAAGGTATTAACAATGAACACAAGTAGAATTCAGCTAAATCATGTCAATAGTTGCATTGGAACTATATTATTAAAATATTTCATATTGTACAAAACATTTTACAAAAAGAAAAAGAAAAGTACTTTCATATTTTACAAAAAGTACATTGAATAAGATACTCTGAATGTACACAAGCTGAAGAATAACACTCTTTCAATAATTTACATTCACTATATACAGTTTGGAATAATACTACTTCAACAAAAACTTCATGTCTACATTCAGAATTGTAACACATTTGAGGAATCCAATTTTCTATTTTTACATACATATTAATGTATGGGGGAAGTTTATCGTTATTACCATTATCAGAAAAATATTGTATCGCTTTACTTGAACTTTGATTCAAGTATTTGTCTCAATATCAGAAGGTGCCAAGCGTATGTAGCACACAGTAAAATCAATTCTTCATTCAAAAAGGATTACCATTTGAAAAAAAAATGTATAAGGTCCAAATACAATGTGCTTTTCTTTTTTTTGTTGATAAAAAAAGGCTCAAAATGAGTTGAAGGGCAAGGTGACATTATGATTTATAATTTAGATTATAAAGATTAGCATTATCAAAAGAGAATAATTTTTGACTGTCACACTTACATAAGAATAATAAAACAAAGTGTTGGGCAAAGAATACAATCAGATATAAATATGTAGCTATTCAGCAAGGTCAATTATGTATGGCTGAATTACATATTGGAATGATTCAAAGTAAAACAAAAAAATGTAACATTTGTGCATGATGTTTGCGAAAAGGGGATGGTAATTAACTGAGGGGAACACAATGGTAAGGCCGGGTATAGAATCAAAACACTTCACACATAATACTCTCCAATATACAAAACAGACATAATCATGATACTGCCTTGAGTGATAAAAATCAAGATAATCAAAGCTTTATGAGTCACATAGTCACACAATTGACAACTGTATCAGAAAAGGAGAAAATCAAAAGAAAGTAAATACCTCAGAATATAAGCAGAAAAAAAGACAAATACTTGATTTCATGTAAGCGATCCAAATGATCTCCATCCAGGTATAACAATATTTCATAATCTACAATCAACATGTGACATATAACTATAATGTATCAGTTCACAGCAAACACATAGAGGAAAAGAGAGAATATAACAGGCAGAGTGTTGCAAGAAACATGCTATCAAATGCAAGTAAAATTAAGCCTTAATATCAATCATAAATTTGTCTTGCGATTAAATTGGGAATTTGCAATTGATTTTGGGCCTGTATCTTGCAAATGAAAGTTAAAAGTTGATTAGCCATAGCAAATCAAAAGTGATCTTTCCAAAGTTGCAATCAATTGCAAATTATAATATGGTGATGTGGATCCTAGTCAAATGATTGGCTGAAATCTATCACATGACCAGTATTTTACTTCAGCTAAAACAGGCAATGACTGAAACTTGTTCTATTGACTGGTCATGGTTTTGAGATGAGGAAGGTTTATCAAATAATAAGTACCCACTTTACTACCTTGTAAAACATAAAATACACATCGTTTTGCCCGGGCATTAGAATGATTATCCACACTTGTCACCTTTGAAATGGTCCAAACGCCCTTGGCTATGCCTCAGGCACGTTAGAACTTTTCCACAGTATAATTATATCTAATACTCTCTAAGGTGTGTATTATTTGTATACTATTACCTGAAGGAGGTTAGGAGTTGGCAGAGAGATCACTGAAATATTTCTGGTATATCTTTATAATACCTCTTCATATAGTGTACTATTTTCTTTATTTAAAACATATTCATAGTAAGCTTTAACTGAGGCAGTATTGGTGTCACAATGATATACTTCATCAATATATTTGGTGAAGAAATGTGCAAGTATACAGGTATATTTTAACAAAATTTATCTGTGCATAGTATAGTATCAATTAATTTCACTGATTAATTTCACTGACTTCATTATATATGTCTGTCACGTCACATACATGAACAAGGCTCAGCCTACAAAAACTCCATAATGCATTCAAGGTGGATCAAAAATTTACAGCCAACCTAGTGAGTGACATCGATTAATATATTTTCATAATGCACTAATATTACAGGAAATGTATTGGAGGAAATAAATGCCTGTAGCATCTTTTTGATTTATTCCAAACAGTGGTTTTGCGTATTGGATCCTCGACAGAATTTGAATTTACTTTGTAATCAACTGTAGCTCATAACTATCATTTCAATATGCATGTGATTATACATGTATATTACCAAAGTGGCCAGATGATGCTCAGGAAACATGCATTAAATGCGCTTTGTACCTTCCCGAGAAAAGGCGCTATAGAAATGTAATTACTATTATTACTATCATTATCATTATTACTGCATAGTCATCAATAAAATAACAAGTTTGATAAAATGTCAAATTAGATATGAATTAAAGCTTCTTTTTAATATCTTTGTGAGACAACCGTCTAGGTGGGTATTGGAAACAAATTGGGCATTGACTATTACTGGAAACACTATAACAATGAAAGATGGGCTAATGGGCAACTGATGCTACCTACAATACAACCAGCAGGCTAGATACATCATGATATCAGGATAGTAATATCCAAGTCCCTTTGGAAGTGGCTAGGGGTGTGAAATGGTAGATGATTTGCACTATACAGGTACAAGAACTGAATATTTTATTATTTTGTGCAAAATATTTTTTAATCAGCTTACAATTCAATTAATAACTTACGCACAGCAAAATGCAAGTATGTGAACACTGGGCAGAATCCCAAATTGATCCCATTTTGTTATAGGGGTAATAATG
This sequence comes from Lytechinus pictus, assembly GCF_037042905.1. Lineage (NCBI taxonomy): Eukaryota > Metazoa > Echinodermata > Echinoidea > Temnopleuroida > Toxopneustidae > Lytechinus > Lytechinus pictus. Next base: position 34,248,625 of record NC_087254.1, on the reverse strand, counting down.
AAAATCAAAAGACAGTGAAGTCCAAGCAGATCAGCTACACGATTAAACCCATCCACTGACATACAGCATGTGCAGAGAAAAACTGTCAAAATTGTCAGCTAATATCGAAAGCATCAATGAATATTTACATGGTGGGTAGCACAAATTAGAGTAACTGGATAAGAGATGAGCTGGCCAAAAAGGATTACAAGTAGGGAGGGGCCAACAAGACTTACCTAGACAAGCTTATAACATTCTGACCTAGTACAATCAAACCTGTTTCAATGGCCAACGCTCTTTAACAGCCGCCAAACCATCTCCCATTTGAAAGGAATATGTGTTAAAGATCCTGTCTATAAAGGCCACCTGTCAACACTGGCCATTTTCTGTTTCCCTTGGGTGGCAGGTTTCACTGTACCTCCATTCTCAGATGAAAGTAATGTATAGAAAGAAGGAATCTGTAATCTGTTATCCAAATGAATCAATGATATCTGATATTCCACCTTCATACATGTAGGTTTTGTTGTTGCAGAAAAACACAGTGGAGACTCAGTTGTAAAACTGAACAACATTTAAGCAGAGCTTCTTAGCTTAATCTGATTAGATGATCAAATTTACAACAACTACTGCCGAGGCAAATCCTCTGAACTGGAAATTATACTGTTTAAGGAAAGGTAAAGTTCACTTCTCTAAGGGGGTGGGGGCGCAGGGCCAAAGAATATATTGTGAAATTTCCGGGGACACAACACACATACACAGTAAATGAAGTGGAGGGAAATGTGAAATGAACAACTTTACATATCATGAAGAGTAATCTGTTATTGCACTTTTCCATTTGGCCCAAGTAGAAAAAAATATATACACATGTATACAAGCTACAGTTTAATTAGTTTGTTCCTATGGATAATAATCTAGATAAACTAGAGGGGGCTATTTCAAAAGTGTGTTGCCACTGTTCAAAATGTACTTTTTCCAATGTGGTAATAAATATTGGCCTTCAATTTGATCTACTATATACAAGTAAATGTATTATAAGAAAATGAAAACTCATTTGTGGAAATTAGTAAATGCCCTGCTTGCGATTATACTTGATAAAGAAGAATTCAGGTGAAGAGAAATTTTGAAAACTCCTCTTGAGAAAATATTTTAAAAAAGGACTGTACGAGATCAATTCAGGGTAGGAAATGGCTTTAATTTTTTAGAGACTATCTTCTTTTCCATATTGGGACCATCGCAGAATTTGGGGGCTATTTCTTTCATTTTAATTGCTGCTTTTTAGGGGTAATGAGCCATTATGTAGTAAAAGCAAATATCATTTTTTTCTGCCATAGTTAAAATATTGATTTTCTCAATAAGCTTGATTTTAGTTTGTGATAGATCGGTCACCCCAAAGCATGCATTTTGGGGGAGTATTAGGGGCAGCTTGCGCTGTCATGAGGCCAAAATCACCTGTCGCCCTCAATGCCATTCCTATGCTGGATCAATCACACATTGGTGGGTATAGTAATACAATACAGTATCAGAAATTTGTCTTGATTCATACACTCTTTAAAAAAAAAAAACCGTCAGAATGTTTCAGATTGATACAAATTATGATGACCTTTTTTATCATTGTAGTGAAAACATTTGGAGTCACAGTGTAATCTTGTTGTTTATTGGCAACGTAGCTGTGACATTAACTATGAAGAAAATTGGAAGAACTTATCAAGATAAAATAACTGTAGTGGGTACCGTATGGGTACTAGTATTCAACCCGGCATAATTCAAAGATTTTGACATATTCCCCAAAATATTTAGAAATAGGGAATTTATCTTAATTTCACACCTTTGTTATTTCCAGGGTAATCTGTTGTCGATATTTTCTTTGTCAATCTGTCGACTGTATGCGCGGAGGATCGAATTATGCGGCGATGGCCTTTTGCACTGAATGGTACTAGTATTCAACCTAGTCAGGATTGATAGCAAATCTCAAAAGGGTTTAGATTGCTAAATTATATCTAGATCTATGTAAGTCTCTGGCTTTGATTAATTCCCTGTTTGGTCTCATCTCAAATAGTCTAGTCCATAGTCGGATGGGACAAGGACAGATTGAGAGACAGGGCCATCTTTCATCGCTAGGTTGAATACTAGTGCCGACGGGTTGAATACTAGTACCAAAATCCGTTGCTGTATAATTCGATCGCCCGCGCACACAGTCAACTGGTTGAAGAAAAAAATAACGGAAAAAGAATAACCAGCATTTGCTCTTGGAAATAAGACGGGTCTGAAATTCAGGTAAATTCTATATTTCTATATATTTGAGGAAACTCTCCAAACGGGTTGAATACTAGTGCCCTTACGGTATGTATATTGCAACATTAAATGAAAAAACATTTAATTTGCGTTGCTCAGGACTAAAACTGATGTTATTTCAATGTGGCTGTAGCTTTAAATCTTCAAAGACAATGCTTTGGTAATGCTCATGACATGATACAATAGCTCTTTCATTTTATACATAAAGGATAATTCACCGCATGCAATGTCTTTTGAAGATATATATACACAATTAAAGACCGCAGGCTTATTCAAAAGAAGGCCATTATCTATGTCACCGCTGCAGCACTTCAAGGGCTTGTATGGTGAAAAGTAAGTGACCAGCACTCATCCATAAGTCCTATAAAACACTATTTGGCATGCAGCACTACAAAATTATAAAATATTGACTTTGGCAGTACAGCATGGGACACTACCCTACTTCTCAACAGCAAGTACTACTGCACAAGTCATGAAGAGCTAGCTGTATGTATAAAAGGAGCAATGCAAAAACTTTAACTCATGCTATTATAACACAACAGAGTTTATGACAAAATAACTGTATACTTTTGAAGATCTGCCATACATCAGTCATAATTAAAGCGATGGTTACAGAAGAACAATTGAATAATGCTTGGAATGCTTGCAAGTTTTAATATACATGTATTAACCTAATCGCTAAACAAGAAACCTTGAAGTGATCATCTCAATATATCAGCACTGCTGGAAATACCAGGGCACATCCATGTTTGGCCATAAATTCCACACTTTGCATGAATTCAATTAACTTGATGTCTACTAAACTTATACATATTCATACCCAATTACAGTTGGCAATAGAAAATAAAAATTCATTATCATACAATAAAAACAAAAGCTTGATCCAAAAATGTATTTTTCAATGATGATCGACTACACAAATATGTTTGCTTTTGTTGCCATGGTGCTTAATTTCAGTGATTTGATTAGCTTTGTAAGCATCAACTTTCCATCGATCAATTTTAAAAGTCCCGCTTGATAGACTTCCTGCTTCATTCCTGCACTTTGGCCAAATCGACTCGCAATTTTACCAACATCCACATTTCCATTCAATAAGAAACCTTTGAGAATTTTGAAACATATATGATAGGTTTTATATATTTGATATATAGCTGATTGCCAAATACAGAACACAATTATTTTGACCAATGGACTGTTTTACAGTTGAAAATTTTGAATTAATTTGAAAATCAACAAACTGTGGAGGTAGGAATATGAATGACATTAGAAGACTGGAAAGTAATCAAATGGCAAGACAGGAGGAATTAGGACACACCTGTTTTCAACATGGCCAAACACAGCTATTTCCCCCAGATTGAATGCTCATTCAAGAAGCTACATATACGTGCCTCCAGAATGAAAGCTGCCTACTTCCTATCATCTGGATTTCTTGTAGATTTGCTCACACTTCTTGGCAACAGACTTCAGATTCAAGTCGCAAAGTGCTCCATAGAGAATCCCTCTAGTGCACCGGTCAGGACACTTCTCCCTCCACTGCAGGAGCATCTGGGTCGCTTGCTCCTCGGGACTGGAGTGGTTCTCCTTGATGGATTTAATGTCTGTCTCCAAGGTCTCATCATCACGGACGAAGCGGGCAACCTTCACCCAGTTGTTCTGTATCAGGGAGGCAATGTGGTAGAGGTTGGTCTGGCTGATCTCTTGAGGGTTGGCACGAAGTAGGTTCTCTTGGTCACTCAGGGCATTCGGCAAGGTCTTTGGAAGACAAATAACAACATACCTTAAATTATAAACTAACGATAGAATAAAACATGACAAAGATAATGAAACCTGTCTATTGTGTCTATTCATTTTTACTTTTAACGAGAAATTAAAAGAAAATATTTATTGTCTGGTTTGTGAATGACACAATATAATATCCGACTGTAGGCACTTCATTCTCAGTATGCATGCGGTTGTCACCAGTCCTGTGGCCTGTATTCACTACCTGCCACACGCAAGTAATATGTGAAAATAGGCCCAAGACATTGGTATGGCTCTCATTAGTAGCCACTGCTTCAGACCCCTGCACAAACTCATCACTGAATCAACCTACAAGTATCAACACCAAGAGAGGACATTTCCTGCCTGCCTATCCCTGCCTATCCTATCTCCAAAATTCCAGGTCAAGGGTGATTCCGAAACACCAAATGCAATGCAATAGAGCATCTGGATAAAATGGGGTTTATTTTGTTTCTTCTTTTATCCTGAAAAGAAACAAGAGAGTCTCCGGACTTTAAATCTCTTGGGACCACAAAAGTCTGTTCGATTAAAAGTTGGAACTACTCAGAATCTGACTCGCAAAAAATATCACATATCCATGGATGGTATAATCTAACAATAGAATAAAACATGACAAAGATAATGAAACCTGTCTATTGTGACTACCCAAGGGGAACACAAAATGGGGCCTCCATGACAGCTTCTTACACATATAATCCACCACAGTGGGAATTGGTTTTAGTGGTCACTATTGCCAGGTGGCTACTATACATGTAGAGAGGGGTCTTTATCACAGGTTTGACAGCACTTTTCAATAGGAGTCCCTTCAGATTAAGTCACTCCCACTTATCTAATAGTCACATTCTAGCTTTTTTCTTGACTCTGAAACGTAAAATCCATTCAAAATGTCAAATATCCTTACATTGTATGAAAAAAATGGTATGATAATCAGGACAATGGGATGCTATGAATCATAAAACCCTCTCTACCAAGCATATAACTACAATTAAAATGCACATACAGTGTAATCCTTAAAAGTAAAAATACCACATACCATTGAAATTTGATAAATGTTAAGTACAAAGATGTAAATCCCTCCTTAGAAATATGTCACATATCATTCATGAATTTCTCACCTGTTGTGCTGTATTAGGAATACTTCCGTACGGGACTGCTGTGTAGGGGGTGTTGTTGAAAAGATGGGCACTGCCTGAGGGAAGTTGTGATGTGCTTGCGCCATAAATACTAGACATGCCTCCAATGCCTGACATACCAACACCTGGTGTCAAGACAGGAGCGTTGTTGCGGTTGGACACGAGGGTGACGTTAGACGGACCCTGGTGGAAGGTATTGTGAGGTGGCGAGTAGCGGGAAGTGCTGGGTAGGCTACAGTAGATTCCCCCGGGAGTGCGGGGTGGTGACTGATCAGGGTTGACACGAAGGGTGTGCATGAGGTCGTCGCTACCCCCTGAGGACTCAGATGCGGTGGGTGAGAGGCGTAGACGCTTGCCGAAACGGGATGGGGTTGATGGAACCACAGGCTCTGCCTCACAGGTTGGACACTGACGTTTTCTACTGGTATTCTGCAGACCACTAGGTCCAGCTGATTTATAAAGACAGAATTCAAAAATTTTATCAAATTATGACATGAGGACATTCAATGGAAATGGAAATCCAATGGAAATGGAAATGGATATCCACATTTTATTGTTCGAAATAGACATGAAATGATATACTCCAAAAATTTGCTTTGCCCAATTGATTGTGGGCCCGGCAGCTGCTGTGCAGCACCAGATCGACAAGGCTCTATCAGTTCAATCGTCGAACGCCAAACAGGGTTGCAGGAACTCCCATCTTTTAACGTCTTTTGGTCTGATTTGGCCGGGGTTTTAACTCCCGACCTCCCAGTTATCAGACGGACGCTCTACCAACTGAGCCAACACACCAGTGTTAAACAGACACATATTATTATGAATGTTTTTCCTAATTGCTTCAAGGACCAAAACAATTATAGGAAATACTAAATAAAACAAAATTTCTCTTCAAAATGCACAATGCAATTTCTATTTGCACAACAAATATTTTCATGGACATGTAATTTTATTCTGCACACTTGTACAGTACATTTAACTTAATTATTGATAAGCTGAAGTCACCAAACTGCATCACATAAGCACATAAATTCCATTTAACTCTTCTGTTTTCTCTGGTATGCACTGAGTTACAAAATTAAAAAGCAACCTTCACTCAGCCATGATCTACAGTAATTATCTACATCTTTTAAAATCTTCACCAGACTTAAACTTGAATACCCATTCAAAAAAGAAATCACAGATTCTAAACTTTAGAATTCATATTCGTGACTCACGTTGGCATTCATCATCTTCATGTACACTCCTAGGTGATGAGGAGCGTGACCTTGACTGCGATGGACTGGCATTGCCTCCACCTCCAAACCAACTCCTAAGAGTCAACATTTGTTTCCAGCTCTGAGCTCCTCCTGAATTTGGTGCTGCAGATTCCTCTGATGAGGTATCGTTCATCCGAAGCTTGCGGCCAATTTGATTCAGCGTAAGCATGAACTCGTCGTACTCTCCTCCTTGTCTTCGATACATTGATACGATCTCGGAGAAGGGGTCAGCAGCCCGGCCCAGCTTGGTGCGGATGACCTGGTAGCTGAAACCAAGGGCACGGGCAAACTGCTTCCAGTTCTCACCCTGAGTGATGTCGTGCATGTCTAGTAGTGTTAAGAAAGAGATGTTTTAAAAGAATAACATGACAATGAGTTATCTAACAACATTAAATTTGTATCAAGTTTGATTGTGTCTCAATCTCTCCACATGGACTTTTCATTATTTCACCTTGCATTGAACTACAAAAAAAAATGGATACTTGAAAGGTACATGTATGCAATAGAATAACCCATCAGCAAACACTGAACAAACTTAATGAACAATTTCACTCAGCATAATTGTTCAAACTAATTCAAACTTTAATAACTTCAAGGACACCAGATAACAGTTAGATCAATGGGAAAAGAACCAAATATCAATTATCAGAGGTCAAAGTACTAACATGTATTTTCAATAGCTTGAATGGAGCATCATAGAAAATATGTTATTGTTCATGGCTGAATCTTGTTACCAGGTAGTGATTATGAACTTGATTTCCCAACATCTCTAATCAATGCAAAATATCATCCCTTGGCAACTCAGCATGATCAAGAATATAGCATTTCTCATGGTCTTTACATAGTAGAGAATAATAAGTAATGATTGATAGATACTGCACAAAAACCAATTAAAGAGTACAAGTACATACTGTACAATGCATGTCTCCAGAAACAGAATGTTCATAGTAATCAAACTCTATTATTCTACATGGGCATGAAGTTGCACAAATTGTTAAGATTTTGCATGTTGTGTTAGAATATCATCAGACCCTCAATTCTTGTAAAGGTCAAGGTTTATGGAAAATGGTTGGGTGGAATGTTTTGAGCCATTTCGGGAGCAAATTGCCCGAGACCTGTGGTACTTTTTCCATTACATTGGTAAGTCTGGCTTAGTAGAGGATTCTCACCTGCAAGTTCTTTGAGGGAGGCTGCTGTCCAAGGATCCTCAGGAGTATCATCAGGCTCATCACTCTTCTGTAAATGAAATTAGGACACTTAACATTTATGATCCAGATACTAGTAGATGGACTATATTATATATTACCTTCGTCTCATGGAATAGGTCACCTGGCTGAGCAGGAATATTTGGTGAACAAATGAGCTATACATACTCAATACTATTTACTTCGCCTAGTGATACATTAATAATAATACAGGTATATCTACCCAGGGTTTTTCGAAAACTGTTCTACCAGCGGGCCCTGCTATTATTAATGCACATGGTCATGTATTTCAGCCATAATGAAGCCGATTTAACCCTATCTAGGCCGGGTATTTTTGGAGATCTCTGCCGTCGATCGCGCCGAAAATTGGCACGCAGCTTGCCTGGAACATAATCTACAAAATTCTGTATCAATTTATTTCATGCAAATTGCTATTAATTATGCTAATTTATGTGTAATTAGTATGCAAAATCATACTTTATCCTCTAATTCCCTAAATAAATGTTCTAATTTTTGGTGTAGAAACTCTTTGTGGTGTTCTCAGCAAATGGACATGAAAAAAATATGCAATATCGAACAATTTCTTATATTCTATCGTTTTTTGCAATTTCTTATGTATTTCTGTTTTTTAGACATTTTGTTTATTATTGTTTTTTCAATGAACTTTGTTGGGGACTCTTTTGAGATCATAAACAGCATAAAATAAATCCATTTAGACCAGCAAAAAATAAAATAATCGTACAATTATGATTATGGGTTGAAAACACAATTTGCATCGACTTTGTACACGAAATCACGTTTTTTAACAATTTTCGGTGTGACATGCACTTACAAAATGTTGCCTAATTTTGAAACCTCGTACCCGATTGTCGCAAATTTGGTCTCAAAAGATGCGCAAGTCTTGAAGGTAAAAAGTCACCGAGCGGCGCGGTCAAAAAATTTCGCGCGGTGAAAATATTGTGCGAATCATTGAGGGGGGGCCTCCCCCGGCCTAGATAGGGTTAAACCATAGAAATCTACACATTTTTCTAAATGCCCTTAAAAATTCAAATATTTGACACAACACTGAACTTCTGAATTTCCACTAAATATTAAAATGATCAAACCTACAGAGTTGGGTATGTACATTTTCTCTCTGACTGACGTCCATGTACATGTATTTATGTTTATTTTAACAGAGAAATTCAAAGAAAATATTTGTTATGTCTTGTCGGGTGCGTCATGGTCTAGTGGTTCTAACTCTTGCCTTTCAAACAGAGGGCCGTGGGTTCAAATCCTAAACATGGCATGTTTTCCTTCAGCAAGAAATTTATCCGCACTGTGCTGCACTTGACCCAGGTGAGGTGAATGGGTAACGGCAGGATTAATTCCTTGCATGTACTAAGCACCGGTGATGGTAGCTCTAGCTAAAGCCGGGGTAATAGCAGCGCTTTGTATCCTCAGGCAAAAAGCGCTTTATAAATACAGCTATTATTATTATCATTATTATTTGTGAATGACAAAATATAATATCCTACTGTAGGCACTTCATTCTCAGTATGCATGCGGTTGTCACCAGTCCTGTGACCTGTATTCACTACCTGCCACGTGCAAGTAATATGTGAAAATAGGCCCAAGACATTGGTATGGCTCTCATTAGTAGCCACTGCTTCAGACCCCTGCACAAACTCATCACTGAATCAACCTAGTAAAGTATCAACTTCAACAGGGGACATTTCCTGCCCACCAATCCCAGAAGAAATTTTTAGCAATCTCAAAAATTCAAGGTCTGCTATACGATTTCATTAATGGTAAAGGAGTATTCCAATACACAAAATGCAATGCAATAAAGCATCTTTGATGAAATGTTTAATTTGCTTCTTCTTCGATCCTGAAAAGAAAAGGGTGAGTCTCCAGACTTAAAATCTCTTGGTACCACAAAAGTCTGTTCATTTAAAATTTGGAACTACACAGAATCTGACTTGCCAAAATTATTACATGGACATTGATGGTATAAATTTACCTTGATAAGGTTGAATTCAAAAAGACGTTCTTCTGAGCCATCCTCTTTCCTTCGCATCACAAACACCTTGCCAAAGATCTCCCTCTCCTTGGGTTTGTTGCTTCCCTTGAAGCGGCAAGCAAACTGCATCTCAAACTCACCACCCCTGTAGTTGGCTTCCACTTTCTCCAAACTAGGGTCTTCACTCGCCCGGGTATCTGCCTCAAAGTAGTCTGAACGTCCTAGTTTCACAACAATATCTCCACCTACATGTAGACAGAAATTTACATTGGAAATTCATGAAACTCAGCTACAGACTGATATCAGATGCATACATGTTAAACTCTGAGAGGTAACAATGATTCTGACATCAAGACATGCAATAACATTGTAAAATCTTTGATTTTCACAAGCAAAACATCTCGACTACAATCAATTATGAATTAATAAGAATTAGAATTAATTAGAATTATAAAAAAAAACATGCTCGTATACAAATAACATTAAAATACTTTCATCAAAAGTGTTCTGTGCACTTGTAAATTGAGCAAAAAAGCATACAGAAGATTAAGAACCCCTGTCTAAATCACTAACGAGCAATACAGTACCTTTGATTGGTGTTAATAACAAACTTACCAGGTGCTATTGCAACAGGCTTGAGGCTGCCACCAACATTCTTAGCATAGTTGCCCACATCCTGCATGGTGCTGTCATCACTTAGATGACAAATGACCACGAGACCAAACTTCTCTGTATCTGAACTCTCCAGCATCCATGCCTGGCATTTCATGCTCACAGCTCCTCCAGAATAGAAGCCCAGTGACATTCCGGTGTTATTGAGCTTACTTCTGATCCCATTCCAGATGGCTGTCAGCCAGGAGAAGTGCTCGACAGGAATGGCTATGAAGTAACTGGCATTTGCATCTTCTCTGATACGATAATTGACATTCAGTGGTTCCCATGATACAGGCTCTTCTTCTGACGTTGGGCTATGCCATACAGAGAGTTGGGCTTCATGTCCAAATTGCTGAATTATCTTACTGTAGTTTGGTATTGGCAGCTCAACAGTAACCTTGCAGTCTCGTTGCACTTTGAAGAAGTAGCCATGTGGTTGAAGCACCACCGTTGGGGATGCAAAAGCATCTCTCATGGGAAGATTTGTTCTCAGATGAGAAGGAAGTTCTGAACAGAAGACCTTAACAGAAGCTGTAACATCTTCGGATAGGGATCCTTCAGGGAAATCAACCTTGACTCCAGGAACCTGATCTACCACAAGTTTTCCACCCTCATCTTTTCTTATGACTCTTGTAACAGTAGGGGTAACTTTATCCAACATGACGGTAAATAAAGAAAAGTGATTCGTTCTCAACAACACGTATCCTTGATATACCCTGTAGTCGCATGTAGGTACCTCCATCCATAAAGGATTTTCCATGTCATCTGTGTTGCTTGTGAAGCACCTCACTTGCGATACTCCAACATCCAGATAAAGGGGCAACCGGATGATTGCAGGACTGTCCTCATAGAATAATGTTCCATGGGGGCCAAGAAAAGCAACTGAACTTGCATGAACCATATCATCCCCAAGTTCTGGAACAAACTTTATGTCTCCTAGAAGTTCTAAGAAGAAATCTGTTCGCAAAATGTTTGATTTGTTGTGTTCAGGAATAAGAACTGCTGCATTGCCAGTCTTCAGAAACCTAGCTCTGTTTGGCAAAATGAAGTCTACAACTTCATCATCTTCAAAGTCAACTTCAGGTACCAGGGGTTTATGGCAAGTATCACAAGTCTCAATCTCCTCCTCTATCATGCGAGGAACATCTTCAGCATCACTTCCCTGGTCCCCACAACAACTGTTTGCATCATCTTCCTGCTTTCCTTGAAAGGCACTCCCACCCATTGATCCTGTACATGAACCATAGTCACTTGTGGAGACATGGCCATCTGACTCTAATCGCTGGAGTTGTTTGTGCGAACCTGCGGCACTATTCCTGACTATTCTGAATGCACTAGTCCTTTCATTGTGAGAATCTTCTCGGTATGTAGGCTTCGATGAAGAACAGCCATGGACAACTGCCGTTTGTTTAGTTTCTACATGTTTCAGTTTAAGATGAGCAATTTTTTCACACAGTGAAGAATATGAATCCTCCTGACTCCAACAGTCCTGCTGTGGCACACTAATAGTGATATCAAAGAAGCAACGGATTGCCTGCAATCCATATAAATATACATCCTGAGGTACATTAGCTATAGGGTTTCTAGTGATATGAAACTTTCTTAACCTGGGCAGATGAAAAGTTCTGTCCCTCAATTCACTTATTCTGTTCCCAGATAAGTTCACATGCTGCAGGCACTCAAGATTATCCAGGCTCAATGGAATATGTCTGAGTTCGTTGTGAGAAAGGTCTATGAAACTGAGTTCCTTTAGGCCTCCAAAGTCCTCTGGCAATTGTTCTATGAAGTTGCGAGATGCCCTCAGGTCTCGCAATAACGTTAGCTGACCGACACATGATGGCACACATTTCAGCTTGTTTTGGCTGATGTCCAATGATGTAAGGCACTGTGTTAGTATGCCACAGCAGATGGAGTCAGGGATTTGTGTGAGGCAAAGACCCCTGAGGTCAAGGGCTGGCTTGCGGCAGTTCCTGGCCTTGTAGATCTGTATGTCCTCGGCTGCTACAGTATGTAGAGCCTTTAACCCTTGCATCGGGAATCATCTGTGAAATAAAAGTGAAAATAAAAACATAAATTATCACACATTTTGAGCAAACATGGTAAATTTGAACATTGTGGACAATGACATTTCTAAATAATATTTGCCTTCTTGAGGATAATATATATTTCTATCTGTTTATTGACATTCATGAACGCCAATAAGAGTTACAGGGTTTGGCCACTTTACTATCGATGAATAGGTTCTTAAACTTCAATCAGGTACACAAGGCAGTTACATGTAGATATCTCTGGACAGAAACTGAGTGAAGTCACAAATAACCAGGCCTGCGAACCACAGACAGATTATACATGTCAGGTAGGAAGAACTTTCCCATGTAGTTTCCTATTTTAACTCAGAACATATTACCCAGGAAAACCACTTAAACCACAATTCTTGCAAAACAAATGTCTTGATCTTAGTATACATGGGCATTGGCCATCACAACAAGTAAATTGTAACATAAGTTTTATTTTTACATTTACCTTGAATATGCAAATTAATGCATATTTAGTTAGGTGCAATATGCATGATTTTTCGTCAAACTTTGTGAAGATTTTCTCAGTGATGAGTCAACATACAAAATAGTGTACACTTTATAACTTCATCATATTCATAATTCAAAATTTCAAATATGTTCTTGAAATATATTTCTATGTTTATGAAAATCATATATATGCATAAATTAATGTGTGCCTTTGATGCCACAATAAATATAAAGTGCCAAATAAATGCTGCAGTGTCACATTTTTTTCAGATGTGTTTGTGAATGTGGATGTGAATGGGTGGGAATTGGTGCCTAAATTTATGTGTAACATCTGAGCATTTTCTTTTAGATGATCCAGGTCATTTTTTTCTTTTGCCCCTACCCTACACTCTGTTCTGAATCATCCATGTACACTTGCTAAGCAGGAAACGAAATTTAAAAAAGGGGGGTCAGGGTGATTTCTCCCCAGAAATTATTATTACTACATGTATATTTTAGTTGATTCTTTCAGTGACATCAACATTGACAAACAGCAATTAAAATATTTGATACATGTACAGTAATAATTTATTGACAAATCACTTCATACAGAGATCAAGAGACTAGAAGAATCATAGAACAAGGAATTCATTTAACAACATGAAAACATGTACGGTACATATTTCTGGTATATTCATAATTCCCTTTCACTGAAAGAAGGATTGAAAATACAATCCAGAAAGACAAAAAAGGGAAAGACAGCCATATTCGTGCAAAACTTTCTAAACTTAAATCAATCCTTGACTTTGACATCAGCCCCCCCCCCCACACACTGGTGGATCCAGGGGAGGGGGGCAAAGCTGGCCCATGCCCCCCCCTTTGAGAGGCACAATTAAAATTTGTAATGTAAAAATTTGTTAAAACAGAAGTGTGCCCCCCCCCCCCCCCTTTGAGACTTTTTTTTTTGCTTGTCAAATTTTTTCATGGACCAAATGCTTTATTTTTGGTCGAAACCTTTTTTGGGGGGCTTGTCAAATTTTTCCTCGGGAAAATGTGTCCTCCTCCCCCCCCCCCCCCTTTGAAAAATCCTGGATCAGCCCCTGTTCCCAGGTACCTACGAAAGCAAGCCCCCACAATTGTGACAGATACATGTATTGAAAATTCAGCAAGTCGTCCACCCCCAATTTCTTTTTGAATTGCTTGGATCATGAGCCCCCGTCCCTGCCCCCCCCCCCAAAAAAAAAATGGAGGCCTTGCCCCCTGAATCCATTATTATGAAAACATAAGATCTAGATATACAGATCTATTATACTTTCCAAATATATTCTAACCCCTGGCCTGGGGAAAAACATAAAGGGGGGCCATGAAATTTGATCCCCCTTCTAACTTATTCGTGAAAATTCTAATTTGATCTCAGTCTTACAATCCATTTCTCATTCATTGCTCACATTACATCATCATCATCAAACTCATATTATGTCCAACAGTTAAATATTACAATAAAATTATTTTTAAAGAAAAGTTTTGTCAAATATCTTTGAAACTGATACTATCAGGCAAAATATCCTGAAAGACCCCGTAAATTACTATTTGTGGGATTAAGTACATTTTGCAAACTATACTAACCTCGCACAACGAACGTGTCTACGCAGTGGATTTTGAAGTTGTCGGTTTAAATTGCTTCATAACGCAAATAATGTGAGCCGAAACCCATTCCGCTACTCACCAAGGCTTTTTCTGGTGAAAAGCGTTCCATTTTCAATTATTTAAATATTTTTGATATTAAAAGCAAAATTGCTTTATACCTCGGCCTGGAAAGAGGCTTAGCATGTCTCTTCGACGGAAATAAAAGGAAGGTCGTTGGCGGCGCTAATTCAATTCACAACCTTAATTCAGCTTGTCGGTATTTTTAAAAAACTAGATTCTAGATTCATTGTATCCGCAATTCCAATGATTGTTTGATAAAATAGAGACACCAATAAATGCAATAACTTAAAAAACATACTTTTTATATTATTTTTTGCTGACGATAATACTTTTTGGAAAATATTCAAAGTGATGACAAATTCAAAAAAAAATATAGAAAATTCTATGTACATGTACCTTGAACGAAGCCCCGCAAGTGCTACCGTTCGTTTGTCAATTAAAATTCCACCAAAGTCTTTACAGCAAAAATATTGGACACTTTGCCGACTTCGCGTAACGCTTTGCATCGATTTACGTGTAAAATAGTTTTTGTGCCTAGTCTTTCCCTTGTAGTGTCTTTGATACGAAGATAAATCGCGCACCCTCTTTTGCTAATTAGACGAAAAATTTGGGAGATGGAAGCAGGGTCCACTTCACTACCGCTACACTACGCTCCACCTGCCCGAACATCGAGTCCGTGAACTCGATCTAATATTCCGAGTGACAAAGGTGGGATTTTATGGGGGGAAATATAAAATTCATGCAACATCACGATCTTTAAAAACAATTTAAACTAATATTCTTTCTTTACACAAAGTTTCACTTCTTTTCCATGCTTCTATCAGTCTCAAAATTGGTGATTTAGAGCCAACATGAAGTTCCTCACACTAATACATGTAAATATAAATATGCTGACGATTTCAAAATATCGCATGCGGATGCGTTATGCGCGAGGTATCGGGTCCCACATGCGATGTTTTGAAATCGGCAGCGAATTATTTATACGTGTGAGGAACTTCATATTGGCTCTAAATCACCAATTTTGAGACTGATAGAAGCATGGAAAAGTGAAACTTTGTGTAAAGAATATTTAGTTTTAATTGTTTTTAAAGATCGTGATGTTGAATGAATTTTATATTTTCCCCCCATAAAATCCCACCTTTGTCACACGGAATATCAGATCGAGTTCAAGGTCTCGAAGTTCGGGTAGGTGGAGCGTAGTAGTGTAGCGGTAGTGAAGTGGAGTGGAGCCTGCACGAACTTTGCTCGAGGTAGGCCTTGCCCTGCCTTGGCTTCAGCCTGCCCTGGCCTTGGACACCTGACCCCTGGCCCTAGCATCAGATAAATGTATGCCCTCACACGAACCTAAGACTGAGTGAGTCAGGCAAAGGGCTAGTGCCCAGCACTAGACCAAAAGCTTCGGTCTCTGTTATGTTAGTTGTTCAGCTGAACTCCGTTGGCTTCACTCACCAAATACAGAGACCGAAGTTCTAGCGCGATCTGTACAGGGGACTCAATGGCCATATGTTTATGTGTATTAAGATCGGATAAAACAGGGCAGTGAAGTTGCGCGACAGCCGAGGTAAGTCACTGTTTTTGTTCCTTTTAACTTGATTTTCCCCGTTTTTTGGCAATTAATGCCAAGAGGGAATATTAATTTGCATTTCGGTCGTGTTAATTTTCAAAAGTTTGATTTATTAAAGACAAAAATTGAAGAGCCCCGACGGGGGGATTTTGCATTGTATTTGTAATTGTATTTTTGTAGGGTGTCTGGAGAAAAAAATTGTTTTTCTTATTTCAAGATGATATCACATTTTCTTTGTGAATTTGAAGAGAAATTAACTTCAGACTGACAGAAATGTAACATTTTTGAAAAAAATCCAATTATTGGCTGCAAAAAAGAAGAATGAAATTAGGTCAATTTTCAGCATTTCTCTGCCATAGACTGTGTAGTTAAGAAATGGACACACACAAATCCAAATTTTTAGCTTCCGAGAGCTGTTATAAATTCATTATTAATGTGCCAAAAACTTGTCCATAAAGAGTCCAATAGGATTTTTTATGCTCTTTCTGATGGTATGATTTTTATAAAGATTTGGAAACCAGATCACAATGAAAAATTGCGACAAAGTGAACAAATTGTGCAAAACAGAAAATTAATTTTCCCATAGAAAACGCATGGGGAAATGGCAATCTCAACACACACACAAATAAGGGTTTGCAATTTATCTCTAAATCCTTATTTAAAAAATGATCATATAAACTTGTCCTTACTGTCAAAAGAAGCCCCTGAAGTTTCTCTTTCCATACATGCCAAACACAAGTTAATAATCAATTCAGATCACATTTTTCTATTAGCCTGAACTTCCCGAAAAAAATGTGCCATATTTCCCCTAAATCAGCCTGTCTTATGCTGACACTTTTCAGTGTGGCTTCAGACACCCTAATTTTTGTAAGTCCCCTAATCATGGACATGGTGGCTGCACGATAGCGAGCCGTCTGTGTATGAGGAGAAATTTAAAAAATAAAAAAATGTTAAATAAAAAACTCCTCGAAACAGACGGCTGCCAGCTGTCTAGCCCAGCACAGGCCAGGTCAACTCAAGTCAAGCCAGTCTACGTAACCCACACCGCAAAGGCGGTGGAATTACTCCCCGCTATCCATACACTGATGGGACTACATACGGTAGCGGGTTGAGAGTAGAGCCAGAGCCAGGCGAGAGCAAGACCTCGATCTCTTTTTGAAACTGTCAAAATGACTTCCCATCTAATAACATCAGTTCCTATCAATAATCCTTAATACCAGACAAAGTAAATGCCATTGCTAGAATCAATGACATTCATAGAAGAAAGTGGTATACATTTATTCATGATTTAAGGACACAAAATATTCAAATTGGGGCGGAATTTGAACAAAATTTAATGCGCAACGCCACTTAAAATTCACAGATTAGAATACTCCATTATTTATACGGGGGGAAAACATGTTGGGACTCGTTCGTAAGGGGCCCTGGATCTCCCGAATTGTGTGTCCTCCGTCAAAAATAAAAACATCAATCAATATGAAATATAACAAATTAGAAATATCTACGAAACGAACTTACTTCTATCCATAGCTGAGATGTCAAAATCAGTTGTTCGAAGGGTCCTGTGATTCCATTTCAGCTGTGCGAAAGCCGATTAGGAAAAATACGACGCCATCTTGTTTGTATGCAAATTGATTGAACCACAAAGCGGTGGTACTTGTCTGTGATTGGCTCTTGATTGCGTGGGAGGATTCCGTCAATTTCGTCACACCAATGGATTCAATGAACGTCAACATATCAGCTGGATCATGTGTAGTATGATTTTTATTCATTTTCCCAGGGCTGTATCCCGGGAAAGAGGGCGCTACCCCCCCCCCCCCCTCCCGACGGCATCGAAAAACAGAGTATACTTGCATCTCGCATAACCTTATGTCTTTTACGCCAGGTAGTGTTAAAATAATTAAGATACAAATAAAGAGTTTATAAGGATTAAGATTAAATACTAAATGTGATATGGTTATACAAATTATTTTGAATACATATAGATCTATGACAAATTTTGTGTAAGGTAGGCCAACTGGAAATGTTCATTGAACACCATATAAGATAACTGGGAATGTCAAACATGATTTACATGCGAAACCATAGAAACAGATACAGTAGACATATTAGCCAGCAGTATGAAATTTTACTCCCATGATTTGCTATATCCATAATTATAACCTTAATTTTTTGCCCAAGTCACAGAAAATGAAATGATTAGTGATTAAGGTTTATCTGACCCGAACTTTAACCTTAATTTCATATGATATGAAATTCATATCATACGAATTAGTGATTGAAACTTGATACGAAAGCACTTGTATTTTCAAATAAATTATGACAATTCAAAAACTTGAACTTAATATATGTGTTGTCATCGCCAAAGGATATATAGCAGCACTATTGATTTAGCAGGGGCCAGTGGCAGTGCCTAATTTGATTGGTGAGCAAGTTAAGCAGCTTAAATTTTCTATAAAAAAAAGCAATACATGTAATAAACATACTGTTGGCCCAGATCTTGATCAATAAATAGGTTACAGCATTAGCTTGCTGTACGTTTCAAGTTCATGATCCCTGGGCTAATTAATGAGACTGTACGCGTATAAGTTACTGCCAGAGAACTTAGACTGCACATTGTTATATATAAGTAGAATTGTAAGAGCAATTATACATTCATTTATTTACGGAATCTTCGCCTACCAACTTGGAGTTTATCTGGATTTAATACAGGACTATCATAAC
Source organism: Lytechinus pictus (assembly GCF_037042905.1). Classification (NCBI taxonomy): domain Eukaryota; kingdom Metazoa; phylum Echinodermata; class Echinoidea; order Temnopleuroida; family Toxopneustidae; genus Lytechinus; species Lytechinus pictus. Next base: position 34,229,826 of record NC_087254.1, on the reverse strand, counting down.
TTTGGAATATAATCAGAACTCACACTTTTCATTGTTATTTGTTGCAGTATCGTAACAACATATTTCCTTGAGGGAAGAGTTTACAAGCCATCGATCTTTTCCCTTCTTTTATCTACTTTTTTATACTTTCATACGAGTGGCAACCATCATGCCATGAAACCCGGGATGAGCCATCCCGGCCTTACACCCAATCCTTTTTATCTCTCCCTCCCCCCCCTGCCATCTATATAGCTCTCAATCTTTTCCTCTCCCCCTCTCTCTCTCGCCTCACTCCCTCTCTACACTCCTCTCACTCCATCTCTCCCCCTCTATCTCCCTGTCACTCCCTCTCTCCCTGCTCTCTCTCTCTCTCTATAGCTGCCCCCCCCACACACACACACACTCTTTCTCTCTACCCAACCAAAACAATTGCCCTATCATTTGTAGTTCTCATATCAACTAATAAACAATTATACAGCAAATTTAAAAACAGGCCATCCTATTGATTAAATTTTTCATTTCAGCTGATTATTCTATTATCATAGTAGATGAGACAGCCGAGCCAGAGAGAATATACAATATTTCCAACATAATCACATATATCAATCATCAAATTACAGAGTACATAAACAATTATACAAACATCACATGATATCTTGAAATTGAACAGAAAGTCAAGACAGAATCTACACAGCATAATTGTTTCTTTTTCCATATGAAAGATTTAGATCAAAATCTATATCAGAAAATAGAAGACTTTTAAATAAGTTGGCAGTTCAATGTCAATTGATGTAAAAAATTAATTGATTTAAAATGTACGAACCAAATGGAATCTCATATACATTAAAGCCTCAATATATGCCAAATGGGAGAAATTGCACATTTATGTAAATAAATTGGGGAATTTGATCAAAATAAAGCTTTTGTACTGTAACATTTTTGTGAATTAATCTCAATGACCCGTATTCTGAACATTGGTTTAATTTAAACTCTGGTCTGAAGTTGTGGTTTAACCATGAATAGCCAATTGTGAAACAAATCTCTAACAGTAAAGGTTCAATTTATCAGCTTATCTGTTTCCCAGATCAGTGATAACTGTCTGGGAATTATAATTCAATTGTTTTTGCCATTTTAGCATGAATAAAAAGCACAGTGAACATAATAGGAAACATCAATGTTAACAAAATTTTGACATTTTGGCTTTCCATAATTTTAGCGCATAGTTAGACCACAGCCTGAGACTTCAGACTTCAGAATACAGGCCTATGTCTATCTATTACTCTTTTTAGATTGAAATTCTGTAGCTTATCATATGACATAGTCACATAGCAAAACACAGTTGTAGAGAACCTCACAAGTTATTATCAGATTTGCAATGAATACAATACATTCATGCCATAATCTAACATTATTTATGTTTCAAACAATATATAAATTATTTGGTTACAATTTCAAGGTGATTTTTAATTCATTCTTATATTCTCTATACACAAATTGGCACAAAAAAAGTAGAACGACACACATATCATCCAATGCGAATAGGAAAGTAATAAGTGGAACGCCTCTGGCAGTCTAGCCTGCATTACGCGATTTGATATACCAGCAGTGCTGACTTTGAAAACAGCTATTAAATAATTATTCATTAAAGAAAACACTCATGATAATAAAATACTAAGTCCATTTACCCAACATGACCTTTGACCATGATCATGTGACCTCAGACATGTGCAAAACAACTCAATTACCCTTATGTCTCTGTTTCATGAACTACCTGTGTAGATCCATAAACTTTCTAAGTTATGATGCCAATTCAACAAATACCCCCAACACAGCCAAAGTTCACTGACCCTAAATGACCTTTAATTTTGTTCATGTGACCATAAACAAGCACAAGATATTCAGGGATACATGTACATGGTTACTCTTATGTCCCAAGTTTCCATGAACTGGATTTATAAACTTTTAAAGTTATGATGACAATTCCACAAATACCGCCCAACATTATCAAAGTTCGTTGACCCTAAATGACCTTTGATTTTGGTCATGTGACCTGAAACACACACAAAATATTCAGGGATACATGGTTACTCTTATGTCCCAAGTTTCTATGAAGTAAATCTATAAACTTTTAAAGTTATGATGACAATTCCACAAATACCCCCAACATTATCAAAGTTCGTTGACCCTAAATGACCTTTGACCTTGGTCATTTGACCTGAAAATTGCACAGGATGTTCAGGGATACATAATTGCTCTTATGTCTTTAAGTTTCATCAACTAGATCCATAAAATTTCAAAGTTATGACGATTCCACAAATACCCCCAACATTATCAGAGTTCGTTGACCCTAAGTGACCTTTGACCTTGGTCATGTGACCTGAAACTTAAGCAGGATCTTTAATGATACACTATCACCCTTATGTTTAAGTTTCATGAACTACGTCTATACACTTTCGAAGTTATGACGACATTTCAAAAACTTAACCTTGGTTAAGATTTTGATATTGATTCCCCAAACATTGTCTAAGTTCATTGACCCTAAATGACCTTTGACCTTGGTCATGTGACCTGAAACTCAGGCAGGATATTAAGTAATACTTGATTACCCCTATGTCCAAGTTGCATGAACTAGGTCCATATACTTTCTAAGTTATGATGACATTTCAAAAACCTTGGTTAAGATTTCAATGTTGACGACGCCGCCGTCACCGTAGGAAAAGCGGCGCCTATAGTCTCGCTCTGCTATGCAGGTGAGACAATAAAAACATAACTTGAGAAATAGTGAGAAAAAAGACCAAACATGCACTAGAGAAATATTATATAGCTGAATAAAGAAAATAATTTGTTTAAATAGCAAGCACTACAGCCAGCAATGATATGTACAAGCTAATTTCATGAAGTAATATTACAGAGGATATTTGCACTACTAGATGTACATTACACCATTTCATTTTATACATACATGGAGACAATTTACATATGAACTACTTGCATGTAATTCATAATACACACACATGAAAACTACTTTAAAAAAACACATCTATAATGGCAGTATAGTAGATTAAAATATGAGTGACACCAGCCAAACACTTGGTTTAAACATATAAGGATACAGTTGTCTAGAGACAGGTCATGTACTCCTATCATAATCCCCAAACTGCAAACTAATGAATACTCATACAAAAAGCTACTTATCAAGTCATCTTTTCTCACTAGACTATCTCAAGATTTAATTTTCTGCTTTTGTGGTTTCTTAAACATTGATTTCTTCACCCTTTTCTCAATTATGTAACTTTCGTGTAGTATAAGGATCAGTCAAAACAAATAAAAACAATTAATTGATTGGGGATTAAAGTAAGGATAGATTCGTTTAAATTTTACACCACTTCGGTATTCACTATCATGGATGCAATAATAATAAGTTAACATTTAATAATTAGGGATTCATTTTCCCCGAGAGTGGCATAATATTATCATGGCTTTAGCACAGGTACATGTAGAGCAGTCATGTGCTTAAACATTGATAAAATGTCTTCGTACCAGGTACCCTGTACTTCCCCTGGGTGGAGAGTGGCTAATGTAGATATAAACCATGCCAACAGATGAAAGTGCAGCAATGGGTATTGAACCCAAACTTTTCCACTGGTCTACAGCACCTCATAAATATGTTTCTGATCACAAACACTGCTTCCTGCCAATCAGATGCAAGAACATCAGTAGCTTGTAACAGATGTTCATGAAAGTCATTGACAAATCACTTCATGAAATAGCCCCCCCCCCCTCCCCCACCAGGATGGATTTGTAGACCCTTGCAAAACAGGGTTATTCATCTTACATCTAATATTTTAATCACAAAAAATACATCTAATATTTTAATCAGAAAAAAATACAAATTGCTTTGTATCATAACAAACAAAGTAAATGTTCTATTCTGGTTTTTTTCCTTTTAGGGATTGACAAAAAAATTACATTTTTCATTTAATCTCTTATTGGCAAGTATAAAGAATCAACTCTCAATTTATGGTAACCTACTCTAAATGCAGCAATTTTCATTTTCAAAAATTTAAAAAGTTCAATTGCTGCGCAAGAAAAAAATCCACTTCTATACACAGAAATCACGAAACACAATTTCATAACAAATCATTAACAACTGAATATGGTGGATACATCATAAATCATTGAAATATATGTATGCATTTTAGTTATAGACTTCAGTGACACATTCTGTAATATAACTTTGTCTTTTATAGACAAAAGTGACCCCACACAGTGACAATATTGCAAAACAATTCAAATTCAAAGACCTTACTGTGCAAATCATTTCATAATTACTAAATAAAATTATGTGGAAATATCCTGAATTATAAGCGAGAAACAGTAGTCAAATCATAATAAAGAGATTATGGATTGTCTTTAAGAACAAAATTGAAGAAGTTTTCAATATTGGTCAACCCTGTGTATCACTTAATCACTATGACCATGGAAAGATTTCATCGTTAAAAGGCAAGTGAATACATAATTCACCAATACCAAACGATTTTTCTACAATGCCTATGAGATGCAACCAGCTTGTTCAACACTTATTTTGGAAACTACTTTCGGACTAATTTGCTTTGGACACAGCTGAAAATGTCCTGTCAGCAAATCATCAATTCCAAAACATGATGCGACAAAGACGAGAAACAAAGATCAGCAAAAATATGCTGCAGGGACAAGCGAATCAAGGCACTTTAAGATAATTTGTTCTTCTGATTTGGAAACAGAAAGAGCAAAAACGAAATACTGACTGAAAACTGATTCTAATTTTGATAGTTTAAAACAAAAAAATTGTCAGTTATCAATAATTTGTATCAGGAATGAAATATGTTAAAATAAATATTAGACAAATGAATTTTTTTTTACTGTTTTCTTCAAAATATTTTTATTTGTTATTTCTCTGCATAATGGAAGCTAAATAACCTTTTAGTATTCTTCATTTTGTGTTTATCAAAATAAAAAAATTAAACACTAAGTTGCAATAAATTTTAGTTTTTGCTTTGACAAAACAAAATATCCCTTCTGATTGCCTTTTTCTATTTATAAGTCTTTGCTTTTTTTTTAAATCACAAACTCAGAATCAGTTTTGGCTCATTGTTCTGTATTTGCTGTTCCGTTTACAAATCAGAAAATACAAATTATCTGATAGTACCTTGATTCAAGTGATTTTCATTTCGTCACTAGCAGACAAAAATGTGTGGTGCTATCAAATTCTTTTAAAACATCAGTGCAAGTTAAAAGAAATTAGCATAAAATACAATTTTTCAGAGTTGCACATACAAGCTCATAACATCAACATGGCTCATGATGCAATATGATATCATTATGATAACAAATAAAATAATTCACGATCTCATGATAAATAATTATGATGTAAATAGTTTATCCGTGCAATTTTGAACCACTCGACAAGACTTGAAGAGTAAAATGCATAATTATTACCGTTAAGTACTGCATCATAAATAAACAAGGTTTTGGGAATTTTCTTCATGTTTTCTGCTGCTTCAGACTGCTGTTGGCTATCCTATCATATCTTGATTTGTCTGCAATAAAATAAGATTAAAATGAAAAATAAAAACATTGCCCACAACAATTCCATATCTGAAAGAAAGGTGTTGGTTCTTGAAAAGTGAAAACAAGGTTTCTAAATTGTACATTTTATTTTGAACACATGACTATCTATTATGACTTTTAAATTAAATTGATGTCAGCTGTGATGTAAAGAAGCAGCATTTTGGATGGGGATATTAAATTTAATTCCATTTATTGTTGATCATTGTGATACATTAAAAAAATTGCATGTACTGTAGCTCTTGTATTAAAAAATGTGTAAAGAGATGATGTTAACCAAGATGACGCAGTTTGTCAAACCCAGCGTGCTAGCTGCACAGAGCTTGATTATAGTGTATCATCTCAATGCTAAAGACTTGCTCTATATCATCAAACTGAAATTAGAATATATCTTCATTATCATTGCTACAATTTCAATAGATTTTTCATGAAAACAGTAGTCAAATATAATAGCAGCTCAATTTTTTTACATATCGGAAAGGTTTGTTGCATTATATTTTTCAGGAAGCAAATTTCAGAAAAGAAGGAAAGCAATAAAACTAAAATTGTACACAATTTAATGAAATGCAATAATCATAAATAATCATTAATCATAATTTTGTTAAATCTCCTGAGTAAGGATCTACTAACCTTTCTCATGGGGCTTTGCTGTAGTTCCAAAGAGCTGTCTGAATGAATGTGACTGAGCCAAGAAATGCCTGGCATGCTCAATCTCTGTAGTCAGCAGTCGAAGATCATCACTCTCAAATGTAGGTAATACCGGATACTGAAAAATTAAAACAAAAATAGAACAAAAATTAGCTTTTTCAAGTTATCCTTTGGTACTGTGCAGGGTTGGGCTCAATTGCAAAGTAATTGATCAATTACGTAATTAATTACATTTTTTGAGTAATTGTAATTGTAATTTGTAATTGAGATTTTAAAGGGAAATTAATTATAATTGTAATTGACTTAAATTACTGTCAATTACTTTTAATTAGATTCAATTACATAACTTCTATTACTTAATTTATTATTCAATTTATTCTGGATTGCTTATTTCTCTTTTCCCTTAAGTTTACATGTTGTACGTCATGATTTCTACAAATGAAGCATGCAGATCTACATGTTATTGAGAAAGTCTACTGATTTTAGCATTAAAGGGAGCAATAGGCAGGATCAATGCTCTCTAAACTAATAAATATTCCTTTTGTCAGATACTCTCTAACTTGAAATTGTGTTGAAATGGGTGACTTTTTGGAAATAATTGAATTGTAATTTAATTGAAAAGTAATTGTAATTGAATATTTCTTCAATTACATAATTGTAATTGTAATTGAAGAAAGTAATTGAGCCCAACCCTGGTACTGAGCAAATTAAAAATATCAAAGGAGATGATTGACATCCCCATGATCCCCAATATTTACTGTAGATATTTTTTTGTTTCGTTTTAAAGCCCCACCATGACAAAGGAACCAAGTAAAAAAAAAGGTATGATTTCCAATAAAAGAGCATGATGTATCTGTGATTTACAAAAACATCAATGCCTTTAATAGCAAGATGCTAAACAAGCCATATCCTATAGAAGGCAGCATTAAAGGTATGTCTATGAAATTTGACCGGGAAGAAGAAATCAGTTTTTAACCTTAAACACATTAAAACTCAATGACATTAACACATCACTTATTTCCTTTTGTGAAAATGAAGCTTTATCAGGTGGTTAGAAAAAACAAACATTTTTTAGAATGCAACAATGAAAATTCAGAATAACTCACATCGGTGTCCTTGAAGTCACTCTCGAGGAGCCGATGCACGGCCAAGTCTCCATCCATCCCAGCAAATATACGATGATAGCGCCCTCTACACATGGCAGACAGCTGCCGCAGGAAAGTATTAGCAGACCTGTTCGAAAAATAGTAGTTTAAAGTTCTTGAATATGCATGATAAAAGTGGAATTATCAAAAAATGTTACAAAGTCCAGTTTTGCAACAAAAGATGATATTGCAAACAAAGAATCAGGAAAGTACCGTATGAATTACTAATCTGTTTATACTGATGTTTCCCCCGGGGGCAAATCCAGAAATTTTCAGAGGGGGAGCTGCTTTTTCAACAACAAAAAATGAAATTAAAATTTAAAGAAAACAAAAATTTTAACCATCCCAAATTACCCTAGAAAAATGAATGAAATATCACATTGACTAATACTGAAATACAAACCTGGCATTCTATTTTTTTAACTGACAATAACACATGATACATATACAAACAGAGAGCACAGAACCGTTTGAAATTCAGTTGAGTCAACATTAGTATTTCCTCCATAAGTCAAATAATTGGCAAAGTCTAGGCATATTTTTTATAGTCCAGACTATGCTAAGTATGCATTACGCATTATTCTCAGTCAAACTTCATCCAATCAAACAGGGGCTTGTTGCAAAAAGACTTGTGATCAGATGCAACCTGATTTTCAACAAATGGAATGCACATATTACCGACTTGCAATTGATTTTTTTTTAGATGCATTTGAACTCAGCTCTTTCTGAAAGGGCCTCAGATGGTGCCAAGAATGAGGTAGATTCACCTGTAGGACGAGGGGCCTGCTTCATGAAACTTGTTATAATAATAAATTTGCAATAAGAGTTAACCGCTACTGAAATCCTTCAATCTGATTGGCTAATAGTAAATTTGTTATAGAAATTGTGCATTTGTTATTGTAACAAGTCTTTGTGAAATGGGACCCTGAAAAATATGTCTAAAAAGTCATGTTTTGGTGTTTTTTTGTTTTTCAAAGAAAAAAAGACATGTTTGAACAAAAGAGAAGAAATTAAAGGTAAACATGTCTACTAAGACCATCCAAGGAAAAATTGACACTCACTCATCATTGCAGTTGAAGGAGATGGTATGAACTTTGACCCCTCGCACCGTGTTGACCTGGGCGATCTCTCTGAAGACCTTGGAAGTGCTACTGTCCGGTTTACCATCTGTGAGCAGATAGATGGCATCCACGTCCTTCTCTCTGAATGCCTCCTACAATAAACAAAGATTTAATAAGTGGCAGATTGAATGAGACTAAAAAGGAGGGAGGTATGATAACTCAGTGGGTAGAGCTGGGAGTTAAGATTCCAGTAACTTGGGTTTGATTCCCACGATGTGCCCTAGTGTCCATCAGTTCAACAGAGTTAGATCATGGCCTAATTCAAAATGGAGACCAAAATATTCAATCAAGCTTAAAATGATCAGCGTTTGGTAGGATGGGGGGTGTTAAGCGAAAGAGAGACAGATGACACAGATGTGAAGGGGCCATTTGGTGGTGGTGGGAATCCCACTAAACTTACTGAGAGCCTGTAATGTTTCCTACAAGTACAAAGGTTGATACCCATCTTATTGCTTTTGATATTATTGACTTTTGATAGGAAATAATTTGATTATTCAATCTTTTATCTACAATGGAACAATCCTCATCCACTAAACTTACACTAAGAGCTTCTAGGGTGCATGTATTTCCTGCCGGTACAAAGGATGATACCCATCTCACTGCATCATTGCAGTTTGTATCAGTAGGTTCAACGATGTGTGGCCTCCATGGCTCTATGTCAGCAGAGAAGCGGATGATGTTGAAGCTGAAAATACAATAACAAATCTTGGTTATCGAAATGTTGGATTATTAGCTTCAAGAAAGTGAAGTTAGGATTGAGAAACTATGTGGAGGCATAAATTAATACATGTAGATTCTTGAACTGAAGTTTTATTGTGTTTTATAGGCAACAGGAAAGTGGATTGAGTTGAAGCTCTATGATGATATTCAGGATATGTAGGTGTTACTGGTCATATTAATACCAAAATATCATGAGAAATTCTATGAAATAATCAACATTTCTCTATGTTCAATTCCCATTTTTCTCCAGTTTACCTTACCTTAAGAACTAATCAAGCCATGATAATTTATGAGTATTACTTATATTAATATGAATAACTAGAACATAAAGACAAATCATCTCAGGAATGTTCCACATTTATGAAATCATGGGGGTAGATGAGTTACGTACTCCAATTTGCCAACCCTCAATATCCAAATTTTGATGGATTTGATCCTTGATTGCTATACATGAAATGCTACACAGATAAGATGTACTGACCTGATATTCTCTCTCTTGAACTGATCCCAAATCAGCGAGACTAAATCTTTCTTCAGATCTTCCATGTGGGTCACCATTGAACCAGACGTATCCACTAGAACAACCACCTAGATATATCATGATAAAAACAATGAGACATATAAATAAAATTATATTTACCCAAGGTTGCGACTTCATTTATCAAACTACAATGTACCAGCGAGCTCTGCATAACATAACATATAATTTTTACCCTTTTCCAACCTAAATGCTGAGCAGCTAGCAAGAAGGCAGAAGGTCCCATTTTTACAAGTCTTTGGTATAACCCAGCTGGGGATTGAACCCACAACATCCTGTTCAGGAGGCAGCACCCTACCACACACCCACCATGCCCGCTTATGAAGATAGATAGTAATTACATTATAACAATCTCAATAGAACCATATATACTTTACATTACTATGACTTTTCTTTTCAAAATAAATAAATTTCATTTATATTGTAATTTAATAAAAATATTTGCATGATTTCCAATATCATTTCATCGGTGTATTCTTTAGTGTGCAATAGCTCTTGACAATGACTATGTAATAACAAGAATTAATTTTTCAAAAATTAGCAAATTGTGGTATAATGCTAAGATATGATATTTCTTCATTTAACTTTCCAAGACTGCTTTAAATTGTACAGTTAGCATTATACATTGCATATATAATTTCATAGATTTCTAGGATTCTTTCAGAATCTTACCCTTTTCTCCACGACAGTACCAAACGTTCTCCTGCTGGATCCCAGGAGCCACTGGAGCCTTCTTAGATACCTCCTGAGCACAGACTCCACCTGCTCCTCGTACTCCAGGAGCTCATGAGCCTGGAGTTGGAGATGCTTAACTTTTCCCTGGAGAAAAAAAAGGCACAGGATAAAGATTGAATTAAAATACCTAACATAAATCAAGATGATCTCCATGAAATTGTTAACATCTATTTACAGAATCCACTTGACATATATCACTTGGTCTGGTTTGGTAGACTTATAATTGGTTATTGTTAACTATGGAACAAGATACAACATTGCTTCACAATAGCTCATAGAGGACTTTATGTGTTTCAACTAATAAAATGTAATATACTGTATATACAATTAAACTATAACATCATCACTTTTATTTGAAGGGGGAGAGGAATATGGTCTTACTACCTTTTTGGAGGGGGGTGAATACATTGTGATAATAAGTTTTTATTTTGAACCTGAGACAGTTTGAATAAATGAATCTAAGACAATATTACTGTAAAGCAATAACTCATTTCAAAGTTGATGCTCATGAATATGTTTATGTAATTTTAATGATTAATATGTGTAATTTATTTTAGTCCTACACTTCCTCCGTAGAAATAAAGTAAAATCAAAGGCAAATATTTATTTGTATATTGAATATACAAAAAATATATACCATCAATTTAAATTCTGAGAAAAATATAAACAACTAACCTTAATATTAACACTTGGAAATATGGTGCAATACCTGCAAATAAAAGCAAAACACAAAATAATTTTAAAAGGATATTTGTAAGAAAAAAATACTGAATTGTATTCTGGAAACTGCATATACTCTAAATAGTAGTCTGTTTGGGGGCTTCACTTGTTAATTCCTGATAGCATTCCCTTTATAAAATTATATTTGTTTATTGCCAGTTGGTATTGATATTTTTTCCAAATTAATAAAATTGGTTGGATTTGAACAGCAATTATATTATGAAATATCTCAATAACAAACAAACTTGATTGGATTTGAACTACAATAAACTTTAGAAATATCTCAATAATAAATAATACACTGGATTTGAATTAAAATACAATTATATCTCTATAATAGCTGGATTTGAAGTACAATTAGATTAAGAAATATCTTTAAGAAACATAATATGTGTAATTTATTTTGGTCCTACACTTCCTCCGTAGAAATAAATTAAAATCAAATATCTATATTCTTTATTGAAGGGACAAATGCCTCAAATATTCTCAATTCCTTCCTAATAAACATATCCCTCTATTATAATACAGATTGTAGCACACATTAATGATATTCTGTTCATTTCAAAATGTAAAATATACAATAAAAAAAACATTTATTCTTTCAAAACCTACTTTGCAGATACAATTTTGTTGAGTGTGTTGATGTGACGCTTTGCATGGGCACAGTCTGGACCAGAGACTAGCTTGGTCAGGTCCAACCGTAACTTGCCAAGGCCATATTTCTTCAACCACTGTTAAAGATACAAGATCATATACAAATCATTGCTTTTAACTGTTCAAAAAATATAGAAAGGATTTTATTTGCTGGATGAATATATGATCACACACATTATTTTATATCCCCTTCTATAAGCTAAAATATATCTATTCATTACGTTCCATCAAAATGAGGAAATTTATGGAATTAATATTATGTGATAAAAGAGAGATCTGCTGTATATGACATCAAAAATTTAAAAAAAAAATCATAACTCTTATTTTTAATTGGTTTTAATCAAATCTTCACCAGTATAAGTCTCTGCTATTATCATAACCAACTTATTGTCAGGGAGCACTTTCACTTTAACAAGTCCTAACCATACATACCAGGTTTGATGTCATGATATCTTCCCTGTCTGGTATAGAAGGATGAGGAACCATCTTCTTCCCTCCTTTCTTCCCTTCGGGATACTGTTTGTACACAGAACCTACAAACCAAGATCAAACATACCAAGTCAGTACAGGCAAAATATTAATTTTTCATTTTCGGGGGCTTACATTTCACAACCCGAAATCTGCCTAATCTGCGACATTGTAGCTTTACCATGTGAATGGGGATTTCTCCCGGGCTCTTTTGAGCATTTCAGGGACAAAATCTCCCTGAGCCCCCATGATTTTTTTTTTCACTGAGTCAGGTTACTTAATTATAATAATGTATACAGTCCAACCTGTCATTGCAGCCACCTGTCTATAGTGAACACCTGTCTTCAGTGGCCACCAATATTGTCTCTCATTTGAAAGTAATATATCTTACAGATCCCGTCTATAAAGGCCACTTATCTCCACTGGCCACCTTTTCCGTTTCCCTTGGGTGGCCTAAGTACACAACTCTTACTGTATTTATAAGAACTTGTCGTGTCTTTGGGAAAAATACCTTGGCAAAACAGTTTCGCTTACCACATCGGTGCAGAAACGCCCTTACGAAATGCACTTAGGCATACTGCTAACAGTGTTTTTACATGCATGCAATGCGCGAGAGTATGGTACTCTTGCACAAACAAGACGAACTATAAACAAGAAGTACCATATCGCAAAAAATATATAATTTGTAATTCAATGAAAACTAGAGAAATTCTAATAAGCAGATTTTCCTACAGAAAAAATTTAAGGTTTAAAAGGAGTTCTGAATGCAACATTTCAGTTATTTTATGAAAAGAGGGGCGGAGTTATCAAATTAATTTGTTTCATTATTTCAACTGTCCTTACTTATCATTATCTTTCTTTCTTTTCTGTCCTTATTTATTGCTTTCTTTTATTCTCTTCTCTACTCTGTCTCTCTCTCTTTCATTTTTTCATATATTTTCTTTCTTTTTATATATACATATTTTTTCTTTTCCATTCATCGTTTCTTGACAGCTTCACTCATTTTGCCTGCTCTCATTTCATTTTATTTAAATCAAAGCAATTGACATATGAAGATGTATACTAGGAAGTGTGGGCGCGTCGTGGTCTAGTGGTTCTGACTCTCGCCTTTCAAACAGAGGGTTGTGGGTTCGAATCCTAGCCATGGCGTGTTTTCCTTCAGCAAGAAATTTATCCACACTGTGCTGCACTCGACCCAAGTGAGGTAAATGGGTACCGGCAGGAAGTAATTCCTCAAAAAGCTGTGCGCACCGGAATTGGTAGACTAGCTTAGCCGGGGTAATATAGGAGCGTCTTGAGCACCTAGCAAGGTGGATACCTGCGCTATACAAATCCTATATTATTATTATTATTATTGAAAACTGAGTTAACACTGTAAACACTCACCAACTTCATTTTTGTTTTCTGTATAGAAGGGTTGTTTCTTGGCGCTGGTAGGACGTTTCTTCTTTTCTTTCTCGTTGTTATTCTTGGCCAGATGGTTAGCTCTGTGTGGGTTGACAACTGGTTCAGGAGCTGTTAACATTGGTGGAAAGTACATAAAACGATGGAAAATGGTTGATTAATAAAAAAAGTTTGGTGATGAAAACTGGTGTTGGTTTTGCTGTCAAACTAACAAACTCCACAAAGCCATACATGAAATTAGAATGGTGTTAAAGTTGATTCCTGAAACAACTATTTAGTTAATGCAATAAGATATTGAATTATATATTATGTGATCTTTCCCCCTTTGACCTTAACACTCATATTCTAATCAGACCAACAGCACTCCTATATGGACAAAGAAAATGAGACACAAAGAAGAAAAGATGGACCACTCAAACACATAATAACATTAAAAAAACCTACGGTAGGCAGAAGCACGGATAGAAAATCCAAACAATTTTGTCTAACTTGCACGTAGGGACCCAAATAATAAAATATGTGATCACCACTACTATATGCGTAATGAAAACAAGACAGGAGGGTGGATGAACCAACAAAAATCAAAATTCCTCCAGCAACACCTACTATGTGCAAAGGCATAAAACTCTTATTACTTACGGGTAGGCACTAAGGATTTCTTAGTTGCACTAGATGGTCTCCATGCTGTTGTTCTTCTCTCCTCTCTTTCTTTATTGTCTTGAATTTGCTGTACAAAAAAAAGAAATTGATTAAAACAGCTACGAGTGATACAGACTTGAATATTATTTCAGTAAATGTTACATTGTGTACTACATGTACACAGTTTAAGATCTGATACATCAAAATCGATTTACCAACAAATAAATAAATTTAAAAACACCCAGGTATAAAAAACAAGTGGAATGCCTCTGGCCGTCTCACCTGCATCACGCGATTCAATATAGCAGCAGTGCTGATTTTGAAAACTACTATAACTCACACAAGATGTTCAGTGATACTTGGTTACTCTTATTTCCATGTTTTATGAACTAGACCAATACACTTATAGAGATATGATGGCAATTCAACAAATACCCCCAACGTGGCCAAAGTTCTTTGACCTTACATGACCTTTGACCTTGATCATGTGACCTGAAACTCGCACAGGATGTTCAGTGATACTTGATTACTATTATGTCCAAGTTTTATGAACTAGACCAACACACTTTCAAATTTATGGCTGTAATTCAACAAATACCCCAATTTGGCCAAAGTTCATTGACCCTAAATGACCTTTGACCTTGATCATGTGACCTGAAACTTGCACAGGATGTTCAGTAATACTTGATTACTATTATGTCCAAGTTTCATGAATCAGATCCATAAACTTTCAAAGTTATGATGGTAATTCAACAGATACCCCCAATTCGGCCAAAGTTCATTGACCCTAAATGACCTTTGTCCTTGGTCATGTGATGTGAAACTCATGCAGGATGTTCAGTGATACTTGATTAACCTTATGTATAAGTTTCATGAACTAGGTCCATATATTTTCTAAGTTATGATGACATTTCAAAAACTTAACCTTAGGTTAAGATTTTGATGTTGATTCCCCCAACATGGTCTAAGTTCATTGACCCTAAATGACCTTTGACCTTGGTCATGTGACATGAAACTCAGGCAGGATATTCAGTAATACTTGATTAACCTTATGGCCAAGTTTCATGAACTAGGTCCATATACTTTCTAAGTTATGCTGTCATTTCAAAAACTTAACCTCAGGTTAAGATTTGGTGTTGACGCCGCCGCCGCCGCCGCCGTCGCCGCCGCCGTCGGAAAAGCGGCGCCTATAGTCTCACTCTGCTATGCAGGTGAGACAAAAACTAAACAGACTCAAGACTAGACTTTCAATATTGGACTTTGTAAGTGCAGTAAAACACAATATATATCATATACATACCAACTGAATAAATAAAACTACAGATGAAACAAAGCAATACAGATTGCTAAAGTTACAGTTAAATTTCAAAGTGGCACATGGGTTTCAAGCTACACTGACTGCCTCCTTCAATCCTGAAGATTCTTGCAGTATTGTAGTACCGGGGACCGGCAGGTGCAATACACCGGGTGAATACCCTACACTTTGACGAATAGTGTATTGGTTTTAACGTGCATAGGTTGTGACTCTCCTATACACGGGACACACATTTGCATCCTTTCTGATGGACGGAGTGTTTTCCAACTGCATTCACATCCGCACTGAACACAGCGGTGAGGTACGCTAACACACAATGCTAGCATCAGATTTTTTTGTTAGACGTCTTCCGGCATGCTGCGGGACTCAAACCCACGCAGGTTGAGATCTATGATCTTATCCGGAACAGGCGCTCTAACCGACTGAGCTACGTTGCCTCCCTGTAGTAGTAGTAGTAGTAGTAGCAGCAGCAGTGGTAGTAGTAGCAGCAGTAGTAGTAATAGCAGCACTAGGAATAGCAAAGAGTAGCAGCAACAGCGGTAGGAGCAGTAGTAGTCGTATTAGTAGTAATAGTAGCATTCCTTACCAATCTAGCCAAGCTAAGTCCAGTGTGTTTAGGAGCTGTTAGAGCTTTCTTTGCAGAGGAAGGTCTCATAGGAAGCATTTTGGTCTCTTCTGTCGTCTTGTTATCCTGAGGAAAAACACAAGCAAAAAAATATGTTAAACAAAAACATAAATTCAATCAAACTCATATGTTTTATTGCACTTTGGGTTGTAATTTGTTTTTTTTAATGAGATTACATTCTTAATAAAGAAGCATAAAAAGATACTCAATCATGTTTACATGTTTATGGTGTTACAGATATTTATTTTCAGCAAATAATATAATAATTTTAAAGAAGTACTCCAACATGACCACATGATTATAGTACTGTAGATTTTCATTTTACAAGACTAACAAAATCAATGGCACTGTAATAATCTAATCAATTAAATTGAAATAATCATTAAAAACAATATAAAAAACAAATAATGAAATTAATCTAAACTTAAATAAAAAAAAATACATGGCTATTTCTGATTCAAGAGAGAGAAATAAAAAGAGTGAAAATTCATTGTTTCTCTAAAAATAAATAGTATACGATGTAAAGTAAAGTGTCCCTGACAATATAATGATACTTACATATTTTGGTGATCTCCTTTTTACAGACTCCACCAACATTGCACACTGTTCAAATAGAATATTCAAAATAAAGTATGAAAGTGATAAAGACATGAAAATCAAAGTATTCTTGAGCTCATTTATATAATCAAATTCATTCAAATCTTATAGCAATTGTATTTTATATGAACATAATAAAAATGCTTTAACTGACTAGACTAGGTTCACATCACAATTAATTGTCAAAATACTGTATCAAAAGGGATTATCCATTGACAATTATGAAAATTAATATTCATTTCTTATAATTGTTTTACTGATCATATATCAGCAATCTTCAAGCATTGCGTACCCTCTTTGAGATGATTTTGTATACCTAAATATTTCAATCACTATGTAATATATACACTCTTGAAAAAAAACTTTAACACTAACTTTTTGGGAATAATTGACCGCTTTATCCATTTCACAGAGAATCAACTTTATATCATCACTCTCGATGATCCCTGTCTCTCGGAACCAATGGAACCGCCCACAGGTCACATGGCCCAGCGTCCTCAGGCACTCAGCCGTCTGCGTGATGTTGGCATAGCGACCGGGGATGGTGCCTTCGGCGTTGTCGTAGTCATCAATGTTGAAGAGGACAGAGTGAACCTTGATGGATTGGCCGGCTGAAGCTTCTTCCATGAAAGAACAGATGACATCGGATGATTGGTCTGGGATACCGCTGGTGAAGAGGTAGAGACCTCCAACAACTAACAGGATTAGATATATAGAAAATTTCAATATTTTACAGAATGAGGCACATTAAAGGAATATTATTGTGTGTTTTCATGGAAATAGGACACCATTCGGATATCACCCAGAGTAGAAGATCACTGACCAGCAGACGTTATCTAATGCCACTAGCTATTGCCTTATGGTAAAGTCATTATCCCATCTTCCCTGGCCTGACAGTTGCCAGATGCCAAGCAGGGTTGGACAAAAAGTTTCTCGCTGGTACACCGGAGTTTGCTTACCCCCAAAGATATATCTGTTACAGGTATTTCCAATGCTTTTCACAAAGTCTAGAGTCAGCAAATAATGATCCACTCCCAATTACAGCTGATGCCTACCTGACTTTAATGAATGACTAATAGATTGAATTGGTTATCCTGGCAGGAATTTCATAAGGCTGTTTGAAACTTACAAGCGACTTTACAATCGACTGGTAACCCTTTCTTAGGAACTAAATCTGCACCCATGTAAATCTGATGTGTATAACATAGCACAAGAAAGGATCATCAGTCGCTCATAAAGTCACTCATAACTTATGAACCGAGAAGGGTTAAAGAACATACCGGACTGTCGTTTTCTGTCCTCATCGTTCTCTAGCGCCATTCTCAAAGCAGCTAGGAAGTTTCTGCTTCCATTACATTCTAAGCCTAGTACCCACCTGAAACAAAAAAATGTATAACAGATATCACAAGATCTATGTAGTGATCCATACCATGCTGAAAGAAAGTATACAGTGCATCCCAAAATAAAAGGAAAACCGTTATTTTTTCCAACATAGTGAAATTATCATGGCCTCGCATTAACATCATCACATATTTCATCTTCTTTTTCATTTGACACCTAAAAAGATATGAACAGAATAGACGAGAAAAAAGTATTTGAAATTTCTTATTCTATTTTAATGAATGGATAGAAGAGTCCCTGTGTAGCGCTTCTGAATCTGGCCTTGCGTTGTATGTCTGAATCTCTCTCACTGCGTCTTAGCGTTCTTTGGCAAGGTGTCAATACACTCCTGAAGACGGACAGTCAACCTGCCCGAAACGTCGAGTCTCTCTACTACTCATCATCTCTACTCGCCGACTCAAGCCAGCATCTCCTCATTAGCTCTACTACTCAAGCTGTTCTCAACTCATCAATCTTTCCTGGTTTACAGTCCTTTTCAGGACTACTTTCAAGAAAGAATACTCAAATCTCCACTTTCTCGCCTATCCATTTCTTCTCTTCTTCTATCCACTGTTTCTATAACACTTCACATGGTGTACCATAAACCACATCAGCGATTGTACATACCACCATGCAAACCTTCAAACAACATCTGTGTCAATACATGTTTTGTCACTCTCCACCCAAGTGCTTAATGGTAACCTGGTAGGATGTGAAATACTATGTGGTATGTCTAGCAATTGAGTTTGAAAATTCTTTTTGGAATCCTCAACAGTGGAGAAAGTGCATACATTGTGTGCAGGCATGCCTAAATCCGATGACCAGGGTCATAATATATCTGTAAAGCACTTTAAAAATAGAATTGTCGTTCCGATGAATCAAGAGATACATAATAGCGGATCATTACTATTTATTCACTGCCATTGATGATATCAGTATGATCATGTTGATGATTGTCAAAATGCACATTTTTAGAGCATTGGAAAAAAAAATTATCACAAAATATAACAATCACATGTTCATACAAGTTTATCTGTAAACTGTGATACCCCAAAGTTGCTTTGAATTAATTAATAATAAAAAAGTAAATACTTGATCTTACTTCCATGCATTCTGTAGGTTTGCTATTGTAGGTTCCTGCATGCATGGTCTCCATGCACGAGCTGTGCTCCCAAACCTGGATGAAGAAAAAAAGATTATCAGGAGTTATTTCAATGGTGAGTTTTATTCTGAAATTGAAATCATTTCAATGGTTTGTTTATTCATAATTCTTCTATTCATAGAAACCATTTTCACAAAAATAATAGAATTTTAATATTTGTCACCCTGCCCAACCTGAGCAAAATATCTTGGAAGAATCTGTATGCATAATACATGGCAAATAAAGTATATTCTTGACCAATTTGGAGAGTACAACATCATTTACTGACTTCAGAGCCTTAATAACATCATAAATTCTTTCATAAGAATTATTTAGTTTTATTTACAATACACAAAAAGTAATAATTACGGGGAGCCATACAACATTGTTTAAAAAAAAGTTATATTTAATCCCCTTAACAATGAAATCTAACATTTGACTCAATGTAGATGTTTCATAATGTTGTGATGATATCTTATAGATTAAATATCAAAACCAATCAATGAATAATTTTTTTTGAATAATAAAAGCAAGATTAATATATGGTAATATGGATATTTCAGATTTGTCATCCATGAGGCAGAACCTTCTGATTTGGGCAAAAATATGCCAGACTGTGCATGAGTAAGATGGAAAATGCAGTGTTAAGGGGAGAATATTTTGTATGATGGGCCAGGTTGTGAAATCTAAAGCTTGTTATTGATTCTTCGTATCAAAGCCTGATATCGAAATTTAAGTTGAATCTTACCCGATGATGTTAAAGGCTTCTTTGTTTGCGAGCTGTTGCTCTAAGAGTAGCCTTACTGAATGTTGGATGTGGACTAGGTAGTTTACATTGGAGAGAGACAGATCTATCAAGATCACAACCCTGGAAAGAAAAAGAAATATATAACAATGTCACATGGAAAAATGGTATGATGTTCTCAATATAAAGGAATAAATGAACATACAGCCCTGGGTAGTGTTTCACAAAGATTTAAGTATGACTTAGAGCCGCACTTAAATGCCAACGTATAAATTATTTGAAACGCACAATCTTATTGATCAATATGCAGAAATGCACATCCTCTTTGCACATCTGACCAATGCGGTCATGCCTTTTATACCGCACGCAACTACGCATTTTAGTACGACTCATACTTAAATCTTTGTGAAATACACCCCTGATCCTGAAAGTTTTTCCCCATGTCTGCTATCACTCCCATATCTTCTCTCCCTATTCCTCTCATACATCCATCCTATCCCCCCCCCCCCTTTCTAACCTATCTCTCCTCCACCCTATCTCTCTGACAGAGTGTCTTAACAGTACCCAATAGCTTGCCATCGTAAATTTGAGATTACAATACACTTGTCTATGGTACACTGAAGGCTTCTTGTTAAACATACCCTGAATGTAAAAACAATTTTTTTAAGTCTTAAACTCATTATTATTAATATTATCCACATCATCATCATTACTTTTATTATCATCATTATTATTTATGTACTGCGCTTTCCCAGAATGGCCCAAAGTGCTTACGACAAAGGAAAATGTTACTTGTACAAAATTGAAACATTACTGTAAATGTATCAATTAAAAGTCAATGGCAATACAACATGCTTCACCCCCCCAAAAAAAAAAACCCAGATAATTCTCACTTTTTCTCAATTATGGTTCCAAAGAGTCTCCTGCTATCTTTGGAGAGCCAGTCTATTCTCCTCTCATAGAGTTTGACCATAGCACCAAGCTGCTTCTGGTAATCATACAGGAGAGTGGGGTCCACGTGGACATTCTTGATGCTACCATCATGCCATTCAAACTGAGTCATCGCTTTCTGAAGATGAAAATCAACCAAAATAACACATTTTATAAAAATGACAAGAATTCTACTTTTACTACACTGCAACATGTCCTCCAGTATTCAACCTACTTCAAGGTATGACATGAAATTTAATGATCTTCTACACAGTCACTCCATTTTCTATTCACTTATTTTTCATTCAAAACTCAAGTAAAATAAATAGGCCTACATACAAAATTTACAAAAAGAAATCAGAAGGACACCAAGAAAAGTAGAGCTTATGGGGATGGAGCCCTGTACAAAAATAAACAAACTGACAAAATTTTCATTAATAAAGGGGAAATCTAATAAAAAGAAAACATACCTCATCCATATCGAACACACAATCACACCGACATACACCCCATGCACATTAATGCAAAATATTGCAAAATTGAACTGCCGTCCTAATTATCACAGATTTCAATTGGCATACAGCATTATTTAACAAACTGCTAAATTCAATAACTGCAAAAGCAAATTTGCTGTTTGCATAGTTTGTTCATATCTTTCTCATGAAGAATCATACACATGGGCAAAAAGAGGCACAATGGGGGAGTACAATCAGAAGATCAGAATGGCCAGACTTAAACATGAGAATGTAGTAGTTGAGCTTAATTTCAATTTCATCAACTGACCCCCAGAAAATTTCTATCAAATTTGAATAACTAGGATATATAATTATCTAATTCAAATAAATACATACATGTATTGCAATAAAGATAAGTTTATATACTCACTTCATGTGTTTGAGAGCGTACAGATTTCCTGATGATTGGAATGAATTCCTCAATAGGTGCAAAGGCATTTGGAGCCAGTACCTGATATAATGTCAGCTTCTTTGCTGTAATGAAATAAGACACAAAAATAAAGCTGGAAGTGTAAACACAGAAATTGAACATTAATTATGAGTCCTCTCTATCCATAACAAGGATTTGGCCAAGAAAACGCTAGGTCCCCTGCCATTAAAGTCAAACCTTATCTGTCTTGGCTTAATTCTTGACTACTGAAGAAAGGCCTGTTGTCACCCTCCATTTCTGATCCAATCTGAGCTTTGACTGCCAATTTGTGTGTATATATATCTAGATTGTCTTCGGGGGGGGGGGGGGCATCTCATGAAAGTTGTACATGTAATTATCCAATAGTTACCACTGCACTAGCCATAAACATGTTCTTATTCAGTCAAAGGCAAGGAAAGTTGTGAGATCTGACAACTTGTCCATTAACACATGTCTGGGTGACTATGCATAAAACCGTGCATAAAATACATACAGCTTTATGAAATACCACTAAGGAAATTAATGTATAAATGGTAGGGTCTCACATTTCATTAGATAAAACTATGATCAGTGTCACATTTCATTAAGAAATATGTCAGTGAAAATCACCAATAAATGTTGCAAGCTACTGAAATATTGGAAAATCACTTCATGCGATGCTTCCAAAGAAGAAGGGATCTTACCTTTGAGTCCATTCTGTAGAAGCCAGTCATGAGATGCCTTTGGAATGAATGAAGCGGGTTCATCAATGGTAAGAGGGCCAGCATGGTTAGGAGGTCTGGGTAAGAATCGAGACTGGGGTAACTTCTGAACCTCAAGGGATATCTGCGATAAGGGAAATCAAAATAATGATGATTTCATATGTTTACTACTGAATTGGGAAATTTACTTAGGCTTTATAAAGGGACGATCCGGTTCCAGTTTCCAAAAATTAAAATTCATATTGTGACACCTACTATACATATATCATGCAATATCAATTTATAAAATGCAATTTCCTCAAAAAATTTAAAAGTGATTTTATTTGTGGAGTAGATATATCATCAGACACATCATTTCATACCCTCTTCTGTAAGAAAAATATTGTTATGCATCATTTATTCCTTTAAAGATTTTAAATTTGTGGATATTATATTAAACCATATATGGGAGAGCTACTTGCATAGGACGTCAAAAATTAAAAACTAAAAAAATGTTAACTCGCTTATTCTTTGATGGACTTTGATCAAACCTTCACCAATATCTCTCTATTTTTTCTGATTTTAACAAAACCAACTTATAGTCCGGTGAACTTCCCCTTTACAATCATATCTGTTCATGTTTAGTAAAGAGCTGCCAACCTGAACGAGAAACATTTCAGTATTTAAAAGCTGAAAATCAGTATTTTGGTAAGGAAATCAGTATTTTCAAAGAAATACCATAGAATACGTAAAACTGAGACAGTATTTTGCATGAAACCATCAGTATTCTCA
This sequence comes from Lytechinus pictus, assembly GCF_037042905.1. Lineage (NCBI taxonomy): Eukaryota > Metazoa > Echinodermata > Echinoidea > Temnopleuroida > Toxopneustidae > Lytechinus > Lytechinus pictus. Next base: position 34,206,319 of record NC_087254.1, on the reverse strand, counting down.
TTTTAAAGTACTAATTACCGGATGTCAGTACTTCTTGGCAGCTCTGTCAGTACATTTCATAGTTAGATCTTTATTATTGAAAATATTTTATTGATTGAAAATAAATCAACTGAAACTGAAAAACTAGCTCACCTCATTGAGTATGCTTACTAACGCATCTCCCATCATGCCTTGCCTCATCTCAGCGATCTTGTTGATGACGTCTTGAGCCCTCTTGATCTCCCTCAGTAGTATTGTGATGTCGGTGCCTGTATAGATTTGTTCCTGGGTAGATTAAGTGAAGAATCAATTCAAATATAAGGTGCTGGTAATTTGCAACAAGCAAATAGAGATTTATAAAATGATGTGGGATCCTACAATCCATTGGTAACTGTATCTACAGGACTAGTGGAAAAACATCACTTAGGTGATGTTTGAAGGTTGACATCTATGTTCGGCTCTACAACTCCACTCGCCCACTCAAGCCAGCCTTCTCTTATCTCTCCAACTACTCAAGCCTCCCACACTCATCTCAGAAAAGAATAGCCTACCTTCCAACCTTCCACTTTCCCCCCTCTCCTTTCCACTTCTACCTCAATCTATTTTTTCTCAGCCCTCACCACATGGTGTGTCGTAAACTTCCATGATTAAAACATCACTTGTTCTCTTTATCCAAAATTAATGCTATGAGAATTTTTACACAAAAAATTCATTATCTAATTCATTTGCAGATTGTATTCTTTCAATTCACGTAAAAAATTATTTTCTTCCACTCGATATTCTTTGTCATAAAAAGTTATACAAATCTTGCTGAATTGATAGCAAGTTACCATAATTACTTATAAATGTACTGAATATTTATATCAAAAGTTATTTAATAGTGAAAGAATAGCATTTTTACTTTAAAAAAAAGCTTACCTCAGCACCGGAGGAATACACATGATAACGTCCATCTGATGCTTCTGCTAACTTTCTCAGAGATAACTGAAATTGATAAAATTTGATTGAGAAAAAGTCATGCTTATAACACACAAATATTCACTAACTGTATAAAAGAATGATACACTGGGGGGAAAAAATCAATTTTGACAAAGTTAGAAGATAGTGTGTGTGTGTGTATTTGAGTTTTGTCAGACGTGTATCAATCAGATATGATTATTTACGTCTGGGACCGACCTTTAACGTCACCATCCGAAAGACGTGACCAGGGCTCGAACCTCGAACCTCTGCATCAAATTGTAACTTCCCCACAGCTTGGATTACAGGCGCACGCCACAACGCCCAGTTAAAGAGATATTTTTAGTTTTATTCCATCAACATTGCCTGAATATGACAGTTAATGACAAAATTTAAATATTCTGAATGGTTTTGACACATTATTTATGACGATCCTTAATTTGACAAGTTTGCTAACAGTGGCAGTTTTGATGGATAATTATTGATGAATTGTATACAACTTTCCTTTCTTCTTTATATTCTCTAAAGATACAACCTGTTTCCTTATCTCAATAAATTCAATATCATTGATATACCTGACAAAACATGTATCGAGTCACATACAACTAAAGGCATTAATTTTGACATATTGAAATCGTTATCTACACTACATCCAATTCCAATAGTATACAAATAATGAATGTTTATGAGTGCAAAACTTCATGAGGTGAAAGATGAAATGATCCATTCAACTCGGCACAAATGAAAAAACATTCATTATTTGGTTTATATGACACATAAAAATTGATTCTAATGCAGTGCGAGTTCGGTCTGTTGATTGTTACGTTATTACAACATGCCCACTGCTGGTGCCTGCAGCTGCAGTCTCAGTGCGCACGTGCAATGGACAAAATCGTATGGATCCAAAATTGCATGGTTGATGACATCATTGCAAAATGGGCTGAATGAACGAGATCAAACAACCAATCAAATCACAAGGATCTATCTAGGTGTCATATAAATGTTAATAATATTACTTACATTTGTGAGATGGTTATTGCAGTCAAATGCTATACAATGCAAGGGTATTCTCCCTCCACAGATTGTCTGAGATACATAGTCCACAAGGACATCAGAACTTTGGTCCGCGCTAGGTAGAAGCAAAACAAACAGTGAAGAAATCAATCACGGGAAAAAATATTACAACAAATTTGAGTATATTCAATAAAAAATTTGCTTATTCTTGCAATAAGTTTTTTTATTTCTTTAATCAAGAAAAATTGCATCTATCTTTCCATGTGCAATCTATTTATCAATCCACTATTATTCTACTGCTAACCAGATATTTTATGCACAAAGTACATGTATATCATGATTTTGCTTCTTTCAAAGAACAAATCCATTGTTCTATCCAACATTGATTTTCTCATATGGTAGCTTTCACACAGAATATTTTAAAAAATTACTACTTATCATAATACCTTTTCGCTTTTATATAGCGCTCAATTACATGCGAACGTCTCTATAGTGTTTCCTGGTGATTAGTTATCAGTTAAATCAACCTGAAAACCAAACAAACCCTTCTAACTCTAGATCTTACCAGCTTCCCAAGACCACTACAATGGAGTCTATATCTTTTGTTTTGAAGATTTTCTTCAGTGCAGCCATCAGGTTGCATCCTCCGCTGCCACGGATACGGTTGACCCATGCCCTCGCTTCATCCAACCTATTATTAAAAAGAATCAATTCCTCAATCATCAATTGAACATTTAGTACTAGGCCAATAATGCACTGACTTTAATGGGGTCAATTATGTATTCATGTAATCATATCTTTTGTGACGTCAAAGGCCTTAAATTTTGATATTTTTTAGGACAATGCCACTTTCCATAAGGCACATTTCTATACTACAGCACAAATGGGAAATAATAATAGGGGCAAACAAATATCCAATGAGAGTAGTATAGAGACCAAACAATTGGGTATCCATGGCCAAGGCCTTGGTGGCTTTAGACTAATTACATCCTGGCATGAAGTTGGTTTATATACATGCAGAAAACTCAATGAAATATTTTTGTGGCTTCACTTCCTAGCAGCTGCCTCATTTGTAATTTTCTAAGAAAATTGAGAATGATTTTACATAAATCATCCAACACATAATATCATACACAATTCTATAAGATAAATATCTTCAATCATCATAAACCTTTTAAGAAAATGGGAAACTATTGAATTTATATTACATGACATGTGGGCTGACTGCTCATATATGACTTCACAGATTTCAAATCATTAAATATTCAGAACTTTCTTATTATTTGATTGATTTTCATCAAATCTTCACCAATATATTTCTTGATTTATTCTGCATTTATTAAGGCACATTTATCATCAGAGTAAACATCCCCTTTGCGCCCTGTTAGTCATACCGATATCGCAATCATCAACTTACATTCTGATGTTGACAAATCTTGGTCTATCCCACAGCGAGTCTACTTCTGTTCCAAATGATATCAAATGAAGCATCTCTCTGTCATGTAGCTGTTCATCTATCAACTCCTACAACAAAATGGATAATAAAAGTTTCATGATAAATATGATAATATAGAGTTACATTGTGCACACATTCAATTTGTTAGGTGCTCAATTCAATCTTATATACCCCCCCCCCCCCTCCTGTCAAAGCTATGGGCTACTGATTTCAGTGCTAACAGCTTTTTGAGGGATTTATTTCCTGCCAGTACCTATTTATCTCACCTTGTGTTGAAATCCAATGCAGAGACATCAATATATAATAGGCAAAACTTAAATGACTGAGCCTAATAAGCCCCCCCCCCCCCCCATACACACACACACAAATGCACCTGAAGGGTTTCTAGCCCACTGATTTCATCAATCATTAAGGAGTATTACAACCCATTCACATTCTCATTTATATTCTCAATCACATTCAAAGAATCTTGAATTGCTTACTGTGAGTGCCTGTCTGAAGATTGATATTCTTCCAAAGCCTGTGTTTGCATCAGAGCTGTCTACAAGTATGGCTATTCTTCGCCCCTTAACCATGCCAAATGTCTGAAAACATGATAATAAAAATGACACAAAATAATGATACCTATAATGATAATAATAACAATAAAGATAATAATGATGGCAATAAAATCAATAATAATGTGACTGATATGAAGTGTCAAGTCCACTCTCTAAAGTGTATTTGGCACACTACGTGGTGAATTAAATACTTCAGGAATGGAAGGCTATTCCACAATGTAGGGCATGCATTAGCAAAGGATTGATAATGAGTATATATAGTAATTGAATAGACTCAATAATTAAGAAAAAACAGAAGATGAAATTTGAAGACCTACCTTTCTGCTGCCTTTCAATAACCATTTAATCCTGTGGTGGTACATCTCGATAGTCCTATAAAATGAAACATTAAATACAAAAACATGTCATTAAGTAATCATAGTTATCATATATACCACAGTCTACAAATACAGTAGACATTGATTATCACCATCAGCTATACTAATTATGGGCACTACTGTCAATATTATCACCTAATTGTTGCCAATTCGGACATGAAACACTCAAGTACACTCAAGCTTAACACCATGTGAGTCCAATGAGCCTTTAACTTACACTACTACCCATCAGGAGCACTGTTGGATTTATAAGTCTGCCTACTGTTCTGCTCATGCCAAAAAAATTACATGCAAAAATATTGATTTAGAATGCCCCTTTGGTAAAACAAATCCTGTACCAGCATTGGGCTGTAGAAACTAAATGAATCTATAATTCCCAAGTGGAAAATTGTGATGAATGCTGGGTGTCAGGCTGTAATATCAGACCTGCCAATCTCTGGGAATGAAAAATTGTATTCTATGATTTAAAAAAATGTACTTTCTAAAAAAAAAACTGTATTTCATAATAAAATGCACACTGCTATGTAGATAGCAGGACTGCCAACATTTGAAAAAAAAGGAGTCCCAATCGCGGCACTCAAGCGAAAATGCGCACTGCTCTTGCAGATGAAAAAAAAATTGAAACATGTGTATATCTCACCCTGGTTTGACAAAATGATTGAAAAAAAAACAAATTACTTGAAATTACATTCATACAATAACCATATTTGTGTAAGTTTAATGAAATAGAGAATCATAGTGATGATTTTTCTCAATAAATTAAGTTTTTTTTTTTTACAAAATTGTATTTTTAAAAGAAAAAACGTACTGTCGTATTTTGGTTGCAAAAACGTATTTAATACACAAAAAAACGTACTGGTTGGCAGATCTGAAATATGTAGTTGCATGAATTGGCAAAGGTTCAATCTATGTATTGCATTATCCGGGTAAGCACTTCACACCAGGGTAGGAAATAATTTTTATTTTTAGGGGCTATCTTTTTCTTGACATTGGGGCAATTGCAGAATTTTGGGGGCTATTTATTTCATTTTAACGGCTACTTTTTAGGGGCAACATGCAATTATGCAATAGACCTAGAATGCAAATATCATTCTGCCACAATCTTGAATATTGTTTGTGACAGATCTTGGGACGAGTCTCAAAAGAACGGTCGCACCAAAGCATGCTTTTGAGGAGAATTTTAGAGGCTACTTGGGATCTCATGAGGGCGAAATCGCTCGTTCCCCTCATGTATTTCTGCTCCAAACATAAAAACAGGGGGGTGGGGGTAACTAAGCAGGCAAAACAAATATTTCATTATGAAGGGCTACTTTTCATAACCTGTACTGCACAAATCTGCAACATTAGATATGCATTAACATTGAAGTGTATAGGGAAATCCAGGGCACTTTTGAGCATTTCAGGGGCAAAATTGACCTGAGCCCACATGTAATTTCTTTTCAATGTAAAAAAAGGTACTCCCATCTCTCCCCCCCCCCCCCCCCTCCCCCATCCAAATGCAACTTCTCATTTAAATTTCAAGATGTGCATATTATGGATCAAGTTTCATAATAATAAACAAAGGTTGTTGAAAATTCAATCTTTTGTGTAAACTGGCATCACTTAATCATTGATACTTACTCATAAAGTTTGTATTCAAACTCATTCACTACACTGGCTTCAAACTGAAGGTGTCTTGCTGGACCACTTTGGTTCATACCACTGGGTCTAAAGGGGAGGGTAACAAAATTAAAAAAAACATTAAGCAGATTATAGCAAATGTGGGTTGAAAATAGTTTAGGAATTTGTGAATTCCTTACATGAATAAACATGTGAATATTCATAAAATTTAGTTTTAATTTGAGATACATTTTGCTTTAAAATTCTTTAAAGTCTTCAACCATGAAAGGATAAGGAATGAAAAGTGATGTCAATGCCTTGGTTTTATCCACTTGGTCTATTAGCAGAAGGTCTAATTCTCAGTTTGTTGAACACCATTTGGTCTAAAATCCATTTGGTCACTTGCCACTTGGTCTAATAATTATGTTGGGCTAACTGTCACTCAGTCCAGGTCTTATGTCCACTTCATCTACTTACTTTTTCACACCTTGTCATATAAAAATTTTGTTAATAGTATTAGACAAAGTGGATAAGAGACAAAATGAGTAAAGTCTGTCTAGATATTAGACAAAATGGTAACTGGGGCAGGTGACAACAAGACAAGATAATGGCTAGTAGATGAACTGATTGTAGATTAGTCTATGTATGTGGGAAGAGACCAAACACAAAGTTGAAAAAGTGGGTATGGACAAAGTGGAAACTTATCAATGATTCGGCAACAAGTACCCACATCTCAATCAGGGGGCTGCACGCTATTGCAAATTTGGGTATTCTATTATTGCAGGCTGTGATACCACAATATGACCATATACCATTTCAACTGATTAATTGCCAAGAAAAGATCACATACCACTTTTGTAAAGTAAGTCTTCCAAATAAAACAGGTATGAAAATGAGGGTTAAAAGGTGTTGGTTAGGGATGACAATTTTTATGACACTTTTTCTTGGAACCTGGTAAGTTTGATTGGGTTATTCGTGAGAATGTTAGGGTTTTACAGCATTTCAATGCAGATCTCTAGTCTGAATCATATTAGCACCTCAATTGTTCATAAGCCGATGTATCAAGTACCCAATATCTGTCAATTGAAGTTTCAATGTCACAATATTTTGATATCATCATATCACGAGGCTCTTATCTCAATGTTCTCTTTAAAGACTGGGAACTCCGAAGTAAATATGAATTTAATGCAAATATACAAGTGTGATTTTCAAATTTCATTCTATGTATGCTTAAACTGCACGCATTAAGAAAAAAAAAACACTTACTTGACAACTTGTCCTTTTGTTAATAGGTTCTTGAGAGTCAGTTTGAAATGTTCTACAGAGTGGTTTGCCAACCAGTCTTCTGATGTCTGCCCTTCATTAAACATGGCAGACATGTCCCGTGCACGCTGTCAAAGAAATCATGTGTTGAACAAATGGAATTATCAATAATAAATGACACATGCGCATGAAAACTGTATGGTTGCGACAGCCACATCTCTCATCCAAGTGAAAACATTATATCAGACATCTCAGATGTGTTTTCTCAAATTATGATTTTCATTTTAATCATGCAAACAGAAAAAAAGTGCAAAATTTATTGTCATTTCTCACAAAACATAGACTTATATATCTTCATATCATCCTTGGGTAAGATATGGAAATATAAAAGAAAGGTACACGATTGATATTTAAAATCGATTAAACTTTTTCCACACAGATAGCCAAACACTTGAAATTATAAATTAATTATATCTCTCACATTTATGCATTTGAGGATGTAAAAATATATGATATGAATATAAATCAATTTGAAATAACAAAATTATGAGACTAATATCTTCGCACTTAAAAAAAAATTTCAGGAGAGGGGACAGACAGCCCTTACAGACTATTATACTAAATAAATGTCGTCTAACACTCTTTTAATGTACATTGGAGGCAACAGCACCACCCCCCTATGTAAGCTATTTAACAGAGTATTAGGGGTAAATCAAATAGCAGGATCATGTTTGCAGGTTGGCCTGAAATCATTGACTTACAAGCTGATCATGTGTCTGGTTGATATGAGTAACCATAAGATCCGGTGTTGGTACTGCCCTCTTTGTTGACGGCTTGACCCAGGGAGGTCTCGTCTCCAGTGCCTTGCTACGCCCTTTTTGTCGTGTCCCTCCTCTTGCGCTCAGCTGAGGTTGCGTCATGAACGTCCTATTAGATCTTCTTTGTGAACTGAATGGGAAACAGTGGAAAAACTATACCATGTTCATTACGCAACACAATAAGTGCATTTTATCTCCAACTTTTCACCAAGATTTTGTAAAATCAATTGTGTATGTAATCAAGTGTTAAATGTGTCTGCTGACCTCAGCAAGAACTGTTTGCATATTGTAAATTTTATTAAATTAAAATGTCATGCTTAAAACTGTGTAGTGTTTTATCCATGATATAGTATTGCCCACTACTAAACAATAACTGAATTACGAGAACACTAAATGTGACTGGCCACCCAAAAACCAAAAATGGGTAACCTAAATGGATTTCTACTTCTTATTGAGCTTAAAAAAGCATATTCAAACCTATATAAATAAACTTGATACAATGCAGAAGAAACTAAGGGAGAGCTTCGACAGAAATGAGAAAACATTGTTTGAAGTTCAGGGTTCACTAAAGCATGAGATGTGCACACTGTACAATCTCAATGAAACTGCCAAGCAGTCCGCAAAAACCTGTGTCAAAGAAACTCTTGTATCTTGTTTTCCAATAAACTTTACAACTTAAAATTTTGACAGAATGAAGGAGAACTACTCTTTCATGCTTTTTAAAGACAAAGTACTATTTTGGCTACTTACAGAGAGCCTTCCCTGGCGACTTAATTTTCGTTTGAGGGGGTATAATTTTTTTTTCTAAAATTATGCTTTATTGATTCTTAACTGGTAGACCATAGTAAAGAAAGCTTTACCCTTAAACTGTTAACTCAAGAATGCTTACCCGGGATTCTTTCCATTTCGGCCTACATCTTCTTCTTCTCCTTCCTCTTCTCCTTCACTATCATTTACATTGAATATTTCATCTGCAGATCGGCCTACATCAAAGGTGTTTGTTGAGCCAGGCCTTGAGTTGAAAAGATATTAAAGAACACTTTCAGATCAATAATTGATGATGAAGTGTTTAAAACAAAATCACAATGCACAGGTAGAAAATACTTATTGATTATATTCTATATTGCTCAAATTTGCAAGTGAATCCTACCTAGAGCCTATATTATAGATCAATGAAAAAAAGCATCAATCATCTAGATACATGTAGAGTGAAACGGATATAGAATTTCTAGAGAGCAGAGGTATAAAAGGCTTTAATGTTAGAGCACAAAGGTCAAAGCTTTACCATAAGGCATAATCAACACTTTTCTTTGCTTGTAACGTTAGGCATTAAAAGATTAATTTAAAGGAAAGACAATTCTGCCATCAACTGCACTAAAACTAAAGCACTGGATTAGAGTGAGAATTTTAACTTAATTGCACTGATGACTGGGGTAGTAATGGCACATTTAAGGGTTTGAATCCTGCTCTTCTTGACCATTTTTTTTCCACATCTAAGTCTAACATTAAATTTGGAAAGACTTCCTTATGTCCCCTTCACTAATTTTCAAAAATACTTCTCCAAAACCTCCTTCTTTCGTTTTTGTTTTCTTCTCTTTTTTTCTCCTTTTTTCCGGTTGGAACTTGGATTCGACCCTATCGCTGCAGAACCAGGCATCTCCAGTCAGTCGCCTTACTCATTGGGCTAGCAGGAATTTTTGAAAGCCATGGGTCTCATAACAGTTATCAACCGATATTACGACTAGTCTACTCTCCAAGAGTATTGGGTATTTATTTTTCTGACTAAATAAACCAATGCCTTGGCATTGGGAATTACACACACCCGAAATTTTGACGGAATAAAGCCAGACTATTTTTGGTATGTATCCATCTTTTCCTTCCTAAATCTCTTAACGTCATTAGATATATGTTAGATAATTCTTGATAAACCTTCTCCATATTTATTTTTTATTTTAGTGGAGGGGACATATGGAAGTCTTGCCTTAAATTTAAACAAACAACAAACAAGTTCCTTTATTGTCCGCAAATTGCAAATGTCAGTCAATGACAACAAGTCAATACTCAATGTCAAAATATTACAGAATTTGGTTGGACAATTTGAAAAAAGCTGGTCTGAATATTTACTTGGCCTGGTAGATTTAATGGGAGGTAAGCATAACAAACACATTGGCAAAACAAACACCTCAATCAAGACTCAAGAGAGTCAAATTCCTCCATTGATGCACTCCTAGTACCAATGAGGTCCAAACATTAACATGTATGGACCTCATAGGCGACATTACCCAAATTATGGGTTGGACAATGCTCTTCTGATTTCCAACCCAAGACTTTGGTAAATGTACACCTTAATACAAGTTAGAGTTATCTAATTTAAATTATCTTTATTTAGTTGTAAAAATAGTTGAAATTAAAATCGATTATTGTTAAACTTACATTTCAGGCCCTTTTTGTTGATTTTCGGTGAGCGTTCCACACAGCTGCGACGAGTGATCAACTCCGAAGTGATACGCGTACTGGTCAGCTGATCGGTCAGGTGATCGGTTGGTTATCTTTTTGTCAGACGTTCATAATTTATGTTTAGCGTATCAATCTTCAGTATCTTGAATTCAAAGCATCAGTATTGCAGAGAAAAGTCATTATTGATTGGAATCAGTGGCGGGGGGGGGGGGGAGGGGGGGGTTGGGGTGAGCATTTCTGCCCGTTCCCCCTTTTGAGATTTATAGTAAACATTTTGGAATTAAATATGTTATTAATACTAGTTATGTGCCCCCCCCCCCCCCTCATGAGAATCACGTACAGCATTATTTGTAATGGGGATATTTCGTTCATATTCTTTTCTCTTTTTTGCCTTTTTTTTTTATTGCCAAATTCAAAATTTTACTGGGAACAAATTAACAATATGACTTTCTATACATCACTTTTAGGGACAAACTTTTTTTTATGGGGGTGGGGGTTGGGGGCTTGCCAAATATAATCAATGGTGGAAAAAATGACCTTCTTTTTAGTGACAACTTTATAAAAAAATTGTCAAATTTTACGCGAGACAAAATGACCTTCGATCATTGCTATAGTTAAAACCTTTTTTTTTTTTTTTTTTTTTTTTTTTGGGGGGGGGGGTTGCCAAATATCACGTGGACAAAATGACTTTCCCTTTTCTTATTTTTGTGGGGGGGGGGGGCTTGCCGAATATTACGCGGACAAAATGACTTTCATTTTGAGTGACCATTTTTTTTTAACTTGTCAAACTTTACGCGAGACAATATAATGACCGTTTTTTTTTTTTTTAGTAAGAACCTTTTTTGGGAGTTGTCAAATTTTACTTGAGAAAATTCACCCCGCCCCCCCCTACTTAATTTGGAAAATCTTGGATGCGCCTCTATAATGAAGATTAAGATCATGCGTATATATAGCTTACATCCACGGCAGAGGCGTAAACCGCCAGGGGCATGCAGGCTGGCCAGTGGATTTCACCAAAAAAAAAACGGGATAAGAGAAAAGGAATGAAGGAAGGAAAAGAAAGAAAGAAAGAAAGAAAGAAAGACAGAAAGAGAAAGGGAAGAGAAATAAAAGGCCATAAAAAAGCAAAAGGAAAGAAAAATGCATGCGAGAATAATTCCGAATGTTATGTCAAAATCTATTGCAAAATTGATATTTGTAATAAAAGTGACAAAGGTTTTGCTCGCTCGCCTCTTCATCTGGTAGGCGCGTAGCTAGGGGCGGTGCCCCCCGAAAAGGTCCCTCCCCCCCAAAAAAAAATAAGGAGGGAATAGAGAAAATAAAAAGCGAAATGAGAAAAGGGGGATGTATATAACCTAGTTTATAATTGTTTTTCCTCTTTTTGGGGGGAAGGGGTCAAAACATTAACGTTATGTTTTTCTATAAATAGGTCTAATTGCTAAATATCCAGAGTTATCGAGACCCACCTGCTGATATTGCACTGGGGGTACACGATGGAAGGGTTAGGCCTAGGGGCCCCCGAAAGTTCTACAACCAAGATAAAAAAGAAATGAAGGGAATTAATGAAAAGAAAAGGAAAAGTGTAAGTTAAGATATTTATCTCAAATTTAGATTTGCACGAAAAGTTTTTTTCTCGCTTGCTTCACTCGCTTGGAACATATAAAGCAACTTTATTCCCACGCGCCATGTATGCCTACATTGGCCCTCTTTCTTTCTTTTATTTTTTTTTTTTTTTACTCATCACGCTACCGTACTGCCACACACGGGTTTGCCCTAATGATCGTGGACAATCATAAAAAATATCATTTTCATACCATGTGACTGGGAAATTTTTGGCTCCACCCCCCCCCCCCCCCCCTCTCGATCCCTGTATCGATTTTGACTTGATAGGGGCCTATACCTGATGGAATTAGCTTCATTCAATATAAAAATTTAAAATCATAACGGATAGAACGCCTTGAATACAGGCCAAACAGCCTAACGACATTGCCGTGTCACGTGACAACCAGTATTAAACGAGAATGTGCACAACCCTATGGCGACAAAATTTGCCGCAAAAGTTGAGCAAGTTCTGGACAAAACGGCTTCAATACCCCAAGAAAAGACCAGGCGAGTACTATTTATACATTTTTTCAAAAACCTAGTAATATCTAGAGTCTAATTTAAGAACAGATTTCGTCATGGAGCTCCATGGTAAGATCTAGTAATTTAGGTCCAACATTTAATTCGCGTGCACTCACTTTTTTAACACAGGAATTAATAGCCTTGGTGCTTAGAGTGCATTGATGACGAAATGGACAAGATGGTACTGATTTGTACTCCTAACTCAAATAGTTGCATGTGGGACTGAGGTCAAGAATAAGCTGTCAAGAGCGTACATCTTCATGAAATTTGATCTCAAGATAATATCAAACGAACAGATGCATCAAAATACTTCTTCACAACTCTGTTACAAATTCTTACCTATCTTCCTCCTCTTCCCCTAGAAGCAAATCCATATTTTTCGGCGAAATCAGTTTCTAAACTAGTGGTATTTCTCTCGCAACGTCCCACAGAGAAGGTTGTTGCTTTGAGGTTGCTAACGTAACTGATAACTGCGCATGCTCAGTCCGATCAATTACTAGTACAGTTCGCTGATAGATGATTATGCTCGAGCGAGCTATCAAGCGGTCCGCGCAAGCGCTAAAAATTGCACCTGAAGGTCCTTGGTTCGAAACACGACAGCGGCAAAAAAATGGTCCAGAACAGGGCGCATCTTTCACTTGTTAGGGGATTTTGCTCCTCAAAGCCAAGTGGCGTAACTACGGGGGGCACGGGGGAAAGGAGAAAATGGGGGGAAAAGAAATAGAAACTTAATTTGTGGGGGAAAAGAAATTATACAGGGCCTATTGCATATTGTATTATACTATATTTTATCATATATTATATAAGAAAGATTTTTTCATAACTTAATGAAACATAATTTGCTTAGGGTCTATGTGTTCATCACCCGGTTCATAATTGCTGGTGTTCTGTTTTGTATACTAAAAACATATTTTCAAGTCAATTAATGTACACAATTATGTACGGCAAATTCCTCGCACTTCGAGTTATTGACATGTATGCTTCTTTTTCATGACTACTTAAAGTGATTGCCCTCTTTTAATGTCTGAATTTAAAACATTTCCAGTCCGTGCTTACTTATTCGCATTTGTGGATTAGGTGAGATATTTCTGCATGTCCCAAATTTTCAGGTCTGAATAACAAAAAAATTCAGCTCGATCGCGCGCGCTTCGCGCTCGCACCATTTAGTTAGTGAAATACGTATAGTCTTAGCGAATTCCTACAAACAAGAATTAGAATGCCCCTCTTCAGATGCGAATTTCACAAATTTTCAGCTCGCGCTTCGTGTTCGCAATATTTGAATATAGGGGGACATGATCATGTTCATAATTACTATGAATACAAAAAGTTCTTCATGTGTTTAGGTATTTCTAACAAAATCAGCAAGCGCTTGGCACTCGCATTAGATGACTATTGAGATTTGTATGCTCTTCATGAATTCCTAAAAAATAGCAAGTCCCTAAAATGTCCCTGTTTGGGGTAAATGTACAAAAATTTCAGCGTTCGCATTGTTTGATTAGTGAGACAGTTACGTATCATGATTACAAATAAATTGTGTTTATAATGTCCCTTTTTTAGGCCAGAATATCACAATTTTTAGCGCGTGCTTCGCGCTCGCATTATTTGATCACAAACAGTGGCGTAACAGGCGGGGGGCAAGCTGCCCCCCCCCCCCTGGCAGATTTCACCGGGAAAATTAAAAAAACGGGAAAAAGAAAAAAGGGAGGGAGAAAGAAAGGGAAATTAAGGGGGAGGAAAGGGGGAGGAAATGGGAAAAGGAAAGGAGGAAAGGGAAAGGGAAAAAGAAAACGAAGGTATCTTTTTTTGAAATGGAAAAGGAAAAAAGCGGGAAAATGTACGAAAGAAGAACATTGACAAAGAACAAATCATTCCGTAATAGACTTATGTAATGCAGTAGCTTGATGGGAATATATGACAAAATTACAAACAATAGCGGGAAACGAAGGTAGAATGGAATTAGTCAAAAGCTAAATTAGACAACAAACAAAAGGGACAAGAAAAAAAATAATCACACGACCGGGCTGCCGAGGATTGAAAATAAAGAGCGGGAAGAAAGATGAACTGCACGCAACATTGTGCTATAAGCTTGCCAAATTGTATGCAAAGCAGTAGGGGCTCTTCATCTATAACCATCAAATGGCTCTATAACGCCCCCGTTCAATCACGTTCAATCACTGCATGGCGTACAGGCGCGGGGAGGGGGGTCTTGGTTCCACACCCAAGAGGAAATAAAATGAATTATACAGGAGACAACGTATAATAAAATGAATGGAAACAATAAAATGTGTTATTTGCTGTCAGCATTGCTGAATATAAAGGAAAAATCTATCACATAATTAGAATTCAATTTCAAAAGGCAATTTTCCAGCTCGCTTTGCACGCTGGCGACTTTTAACAAATTCAATTCAATTCACTTTACTCATATCCATTAAAAAGGTACAACATTATATGAACAATAAAAAACAATACATAAAAAATCAATATAATGACAAATAGAAAGAGTAGAACCAACATGCAGTGGATGTAGGATGTAAATTTTTCCACAATGCTATGTTTTACCACCTCAAATATTTGGTTCATTACGCAACTGGGTTGAATAAATGTGTTGTGTAAAAGCTATAATATGCTGTATATACTCGCGATTTGATTAAAATAGCGGCAATCTGCGAGGTTTAAGTAGCTTTGATATCAAGAAGTTCCGGGGGGCTCCGCCCCGGACCCCAACCGCACAGCACTGCCATATATGAGTATGGAAGGGTTAAGCCATTGCCCCCCAAAAGTTCTGCAAACAAGAATAAAAAAGAAGGAGGAAAGAAAAGCAAAGGAAAAGTGTAGGATATCATTTTATTTACTGAATATAATTTCAAAAATATCTCAAAGGTAGCTTTTCATGAAAAAGGTGATTTTTTCTCGCTCGCTTCGCTCGCTCGGGACTTATATTAAGCAGCTTTTTAGCACATATGTGACATACTGCGCCCCTCGTTTTTTTACTCTTCACGCTACTGCCGCAAAGAATCCTGTTCACAGTGGCATTCAGACCACAAAAAAGGAATGGAAGAGAGAAGAGTGAAATATATTATTTTCTGGATATCGATCATTTGAAAATCTATCACAAAAATTTGATTTTTATGTATTAAAAGGTCAAAATTTTTGCTCGCTCGCTTCGCTCGCTCGAAACTTTTTTAAAAAAGATAAATTCTGCCCGATACGCAATATCTGGCCCTCTCAAAATAGTCGCCTCATTACACCATTACGCCCACTAGATACATATCTACTAATGGCATAGTCCTTAAAATGTCTCTATTGTAGGATACCTGGTAATTGATCGTGCTTCGCGCGCCCACTAATTTAAGTGACTCAAAATTGTTGCTGGTGCCCCCAATGCCGTATACCACTGTACGCCACTGACATTAAAGCATGCATGTCGGAAAGCTCTGAACGGGTTTTGACTTTTGAATAACAAAGTTTTGATATAGATAGGCAAGGGCGTAGGCTGGTTTGAGCATGTGGAGGTGCACATGCATATCTTGGGGACTGGTGGGAATTGATTACTAAAATTTGGAAAATCAGCTGTTGAAAGCAGCTAGAGGAAGGGGTACAAATTTTGTTTTGCTTGCTGGCAGTGTCGGAATCTTCCTCAGCGGGAGAGTGCACGTGCATGCATTGCATCCCAGCCTACGCCCTTGATAGGGACCGTAAAATTAATTATATCTCGTTATTTCATCTGAGTTGAATTTTAGGATATTCAGCCCCCTCTCGGTAATGTTTTATTTTTCTCTTTAAAGGGCCATATTTTGATAGCTAGCTACTTGTACAATATTTATACAATTGAGCTCCGAACAAAGATTACAAGTCTATTTTTAGCCAGGCCCTATATAGGAAAGTGGCCTGCTTTAAGAATTAACCCCAAAAGAAGTGGGCTATTTTGAATGAGTGAATCCTAAAAGTTTTTTTTTAGGATGATCAATCCCACCCCCCCCCCCCCCCAATTAAATTTACAAGCACGTTGCCTACGATTTGTTTTTCTCACAAACGATCTGTCCGTTTTATGTTATATGCTACAGGGAGCAGGGTGACCCTCTCAGTTATATCTGACTTTCAAGGAGTTAAAACAAAAGACACAGAGAAAAAAGAAGAAGAAGAAGAGATAGAGAATAAAAAAATAGTACACAGTATTCGACAATGGTATATCTGCGGACTTTCAAGGAGTAAAAACAAAAGACACAGAAAAAAAGAAGATGAAGAGAAGGAAAAATTAGTAAACAGTATATTGGACAATGCTAGATCCGCGGAACCTGAGAATTAATGCACTCAAGAATGTTGATTCTTTTCCCTTGTCCCCAGGATTTTGTTCTTCATTTTTTTGTAATTTGTTTTGGGGGTTTCACATTCTAATCATGTCTCAACCAGAAAAGCTAAGCCACTCATTTTACGTTTTTTGGGTCGTGCGCGTATCGAGTATGTACCCCCCCCCCCTCCATTTAGAATTGCATTAACTTTTCTTTCTTTCTTTTTTCTTTAATCACTGACTTGTTGCTTTTGAAATATTCACAAATGAACATATCAATAAAGTTAGTGGGATTCTGGGTTTATTAATTTTCGAGAGTCGTCACGTTACTCCATAACAGTCTGTATAACACATACTTTAAAGTTATCTAAAAGGAGTATCTTATATATTCATTTTACTTTTATGACCGTCTGTACTGAAAAGAGGCTAAGGCCTCAATAACTTTCAAGTTTGCATATAATCGAGCCTTTGCTTCAAAGGATATTTTCTGCCATATTCAGAAATACTATATTTGCTGGCCATCTAACTCAAAGATGTATAAACAGTTTTGCATTGGTCAGTGAAAAAAGTTATTACAGCCTGTGTAAGGAATGCAATCTCTTTCATATGCTTTTACAAAAGGTAATCTGATAATGTAGAACTATATTATTTCCATTTTTCACAGTGTTTGGTGATCCTTTAATTGTATCGGAGAAAAAGTTATTATAAACAATAATAACAATATCTTATCAAGATCTAGAGCAATGATAAAATCTATAATGAAAAAAAATCAAACTCAAACGAAAATACAATAGATATTTCGAGCTTCAAGCTTAAACTGACGAAATGTATATAATGTATATATATATATATGTTTATATCTATCTTATATTTTTTATAATTATATATGCTCCTCGAAAGTTGCCACTTTTTTTTTTAAAGGGGGTGAATATTTTTGCCAAAACAAATTACAAGTTAGAGGGGAGGGGTATTAAATAGAATAAGGTCGTTTTGTTATTTGAAAAAATGCACCCGGCCACACCTCTGCCCCTGGCCAAGATCCTCACTTGCATAATATTAGAGAACTCATTGCGATCGAGGCAACAACCATGCTTTAGAAAAAAATTGTCCTTCCTAGCTACAAGGCTATAGTTTGATGCCACTTTAGGCAATATGGGGGAGCTAGGGCGCAATTCGATTCAAGACACGGCAATTTTTTCCCCATAGCAAGGCATTTCATGTTCATCGCTCTTTTAAATTTTATCTTGAATCAAATAAATGAAATGTTTTATGCATTACTATATGGTAAAAACAAGAATTAGACACTTGTTTATCTTTTTTGGGGGAGGGGGACCGTATTTTCCTTCTTTTTTAAGTTTCTTTTGTGCCCGGCTCTTTTTTTAGTGCCCCCGCCCCCATACACCATTGACCAATGTACGTACGTCCAACACATAGATATTCTTGATCTGCCCTGTTTTATCATCATATATATTGTTTGTTGATTAATTAATTTATTTTTTTCATTCACTTATTTTTTATTATTGATTTGTTTATTTATTCATTTATTTATTCATCTGTTTATTTATTTGTTTTCATTATTATCATTTATTCATGTATTTGTTTTGATTCATATATTTTTGGGGGTTCCGCTCACCAAATTAAGTTTGAATCAATTAAGATAAGAACATTGAAAAAAATTAACTTAAAATAGTTTGGAGGAACAAGAGTTTAAAGTGTTTTTTCTGTTGTTGTTGTTGTTTATTTTAGTTTTAAGGCGCTTATACCATATTCAGATATGAATGTTAGAAATTAGTCAATCTAACAGGTACCGTATGTATTTTTTATATTCTTATCTAACGTTAGGCCTATTTTTTTTATTTTTTCTTATATTATTGATTGTTCATATATTTTCTTCTTATTTTGGTTTCTACGTCTGCTTCCTTCAATCTTTAAAGGGGAATCCAACCCAAATAAAAACTTGTTTTTATAAGAAAAAGAAAAATCAGACAAGTTGATAGGTGAAAGTTTGAACAATATTGGACAAACAACAAGAAAGTTATAAATCCTTAAAAGTTGTAAATATTGGTAATCACTATACCCATGGAGACTTCAAATTGGCTGCATATGGGATGTCATAGTGATGTAAGGCAAGGACTACTCTTCCATGTACTCCAATACATATTATGGCTAAAATTTCATTTTTCCCAAAAGTTTTATTTCAAATTACATTTTTCTTTCATGAGGAAATAAAACAATATACTACCTGGGTTATATTTAGATTACTGCCCCAGGGGAATGGGTACTGTGACTAGTAGGAGAAAACCACAAATCCCTGATAAAAGAGTACATGGCCTATGGGAAAGTTGTCCTTGCCTCTTGTCATAATTTACTTACCCAGTTGCCAATTTGAAATCTACATACTATTAATGATCTCAATTTTAAAGCAGCTATAACTTTCTTATTGCTGGTCCGATTTCTTTCAAACTTTCACCATTCTGTTTAATTGATTTTTTTTCAACACAACATTTTATGGCCAAGGCTGGATTCCCCTTTAAGCATTCTTAATTTCTTGCATTAAAAAATAGTAATAAGCGCAATCAGGGGCGGATCCAGGATTTTTCGAAAGGAGGGGGGCACATTTTTACGAGAAAAAAATTGACAAGCAAAAAAAAAAACAGCGGGATTTCGTCCACGAAAAAAATTGACAGGAAATTAGAAAAAGGTCTCCACTTTAGAAAGGGGGACACACTTCTGTTTTTCAACAGCATTTTCACATTACAAATTTTTAATTGTGCCTCTCAAAACTTGGGGGGGGGGCACGGGCTGATATGGCTGTGCCCCGGCCCCTGGATCCGCCAGTGAGCGTATTAAAAATGCAGAATTTAAAGGTCAAGTCCACCCCAGGAAAATGCTGACTTGAATAAATAGAGAAAAATCAAACTAGCATAGTGCTGAACATTTCATCAAAATCGGATGTAAAATAAGAAAGTTATGACATTTTAAAGTTTCGCTTATTTTTCACAAAACAGTGATATGCACAACTAGGTGACTCCGTCGATGATGTCCATCACTCACTATTTTTTTTGTTTTTTATTGTTTGAATTATACAACATTTAATTTTTTATAGATTTGACAATAAGGACCAACTTGACTAAACCATATAGTATTAAACAATGCTAATTCCACATGTCTAGGGAGGAATTAATCGTTATATCACTTGACAACGAGGAGAAAATTAGAATATTTCACATTTCATATAATAAAATACAAAAGAGATAGTGAGTGAATGACGTCATCAGTCTGCCAATTTGCATACCAGCCAGGATGTGCATATAACTGTTTTGTGAAATTAAGCGAAACTTTAAAATGTCATAATTTTCTTATTTTACATCCGATTTTGATGAAATTTTCAGTGTTATGCTTGTTGGATTTTTCTCTTTTTATTCAAATCAACTTTTTGTTGGGGTGGACTTGTCCTTTAAATTTGATTAAACTTCAGATCGACGTGCACTGTTTGGACATAGAGGAACAGAAGATCCTGCGTCCCGAACTGAACCTTATGTTAGTAGAGCGGATTAGCCGAACAATTGTGCAAATTATGACTAAAGCATGAAACTTTCACAAGTATTAGTATATGCCGTAAGATTTATTTTAAAGATGGGAGGTAAATTTATAAATGCCATTTTCGGCCGTTGCCATAGCAACGGATTAATTTCTCCAAAATAACATGCATTCCCATGTAAATGCTAAATAAACATGATATAGATGACCAAAATGATAATTTTCAGGCTCCCAATTGAATACATATGAAATTTAGAAATATTCAAGATCATCAAGAAAGTTCCAATTGGTCCGTTGCCATGGCAACGGCTTGTTTTTCCCCAGAAAAGTAAACATTTTGATTAAAAAAACGTTGTAGAAATGATTTATCTTTAATTTCCCCTAACTTTACAGTGCTTATCGAAGATATTTGGTTGCTAAATGTGTAAATTACATCTCAAGACATTGCCATGGCAACCAAATAACATCTAATTTACAAAAATAACATGTTTGACAAGACAATGGACAGGTGGAAAATACAAGTGGAATTAACTTAATCTGTATGCTTAAGATTTGACCCCCTCATTTGAACAAAAAATACAGAAAGTGTTCTGCAGGAGTTCTTTATAAAGATAAAAATTAATGTTGCCTTGGTAAAGCTTGAATTAAATTTAAAAAGAAACAATTTTGCAAAGGACCCGTTGCCATGGCAACATCTTATTTCCCTCTAGAAAGGTAAAAATATTGATAAAAATGTAAAATACATGTTCAGTATGATCATCATTCCATTTCCCCTAATTTCAAGGTACTAATCGAGATATGTTTGTGACTAAATTTTATAAATATAACATCTTAAGCCTTTGCCATGGCAACCAGATAACATCTAATTAAAAAAAAAACATAGATGATAAAGCTTATGAACAGGTGAACAATACAATAAAAATTAACATGTACATATGCGTAACGTTTGACCTACTCAATTAATTTAGGGGAAAATAATACAGTCAGTGTTCTGCATGAACTAAATTAGAATGATAAACATTGATGTTGCCTTGGTAATACTTGCATTCAACAATAAATATCAATTTCAAAATGGCCTGTTGCCATAGCAACAGATCATTTAGTACCAGTTTTGATTAAAAAAGGGACTGCAGAATCTGATTTTTCTTGCATTTCCCCTAATCTTTGTGTGCTAAACATCGATATGTTTGATGCAAAATGTATAAATAACATCTGAAGCTTTTGCCATGGCAACCAGATAATATCTAGTACTAAAAAATAATGATTTGGATGACAAGATTTTGGACAGGTGGAAATACATACAAATAACTCAATATGCGAAAGGTTTGGCCGGTCATTTAATTTTGAACAAAAATTTCAGTAAGAGTTCTGTATGAGTTCATCAGAATAATAAAATTACATGTATGTTGCCTTGGTAATACTTGAATTTAATGATAAATATTAGTGTTTCAAATGTCCCGTTGCCATGGCAACAGCTCATTCCCCCCAGAAAAGTATCATCTTTGATTACAAAAAAAAATTAAAATCTGATTTTTATTTCATTTGCCCCAATTTTAGGGAGCTAAGCATATATATGCTTGCTGTTAATAAATAAATGACATCTTCAGCCATTGCCATGGCAACCAATTAAGATAGAATTTTTAAAACAAACTAATACAGTTGTAATGATAATGGACAGGTGGAATGTAACGTAAAGATTTACTTAATCTACATAAGGTTTGACTTTGACCAGTCATTAAGTTTTGAACAAAAAATACAGTAAGTGTTCCGCATGAGTTCAATAGCATGATAAAAACTGATGTTGCCTTGGTAATGCTTGAATTTATTGATATCAATGTTTACAAATGTGTGTTCTGTTCCCATGGCAACGGGTTATTTTATTCCCCCTAAAATACCATCTTTGATAAAAAATACCTTGTAGAATCTTATTTTTCATTCAATTCTACTAAGTTTAGGGTGCCAAACATACACGTACATCTCTGTTGTTTAATGTATAAATAACATCTTAAGGCATTACCATGGCAATAAAATAACATTTAATTTACCAAAAATAACATGGCTGACAAGATAATGGACAGGTGGAAAATACAATAAAATTAACTTAATATGCGTAAGGTTTGACCTACTCTTTTAATTTTAAAATCACATTAAGTGTTATGCATGATTTCTTACGATATGTTGATTTGGTAATGCTTGAACATAATGATAAATATCAATGTTGCCAATGGTCCCTTAAAAGTACAAATTTTGATTAAAAATAATATGTTTATTTTATTTCCTTTTCCCTTATTTGAGGGTGCTAAACATATATATGCTAAATGATAAGCACCATCTTATTTCATTATACATGGCATCGAAATAAGACCTACACAAATCATATCCGACTTTTTTGGGCTCAAATAAATTCCCGAAACTCTAATTTCGAGGCTGGTCAATTTCGTTCAAAGTATTCGCAGGCTGCCATTTTGAAGAAAGCGTCTTGGTGTGATTTGTGCTTTAAGGCCGTTCATCATATCAATATATAAGGGGATTATAGGCGTTGATAAATCAAAATCAAAAGTCTGTCTGAGGAGTTGACATGGTCTTGAGCTCCTAATCAATGTAAATACAGTAAATCAACTTTTACATGGAAATCATTATAATTTTGCTTTGTCTGACTGTTTTAGCATAATACTTGGCTCGAAATTTGATGGCAAAGAATTATCAAGTATCATCTGCTAGTACGCATTTTAATTTCTGCATATATCAGAAAATTGTTACTTTTTGAAAATTCCCATCATTTCTTGAAAATTGCCGAAAATTCAAAAAATTCCCACCAAATGCCCGTTTATTCCCATGAAAAGATTCCATCAAGAAAATTCCCGGAAATTCTGCAACCCTACTCCCCCCAAAAAAAATCATTACCAAGAAAAAAATAAAGAGAAAGTGAAATAGAGATGGATAAAATATGATTGTTTTACGAATACTATACCCAAAATCTTTTACAAAATTTTATTTTTGTTAAAAAAAAGAAAAATTTCGAAAGTTTTACTCTTTCGCTGGGCTAGCTGACAACTTTTGAAAATAAATTTTACTCAATACATCATATCTGGACCCCTCAAAATTACACTACAGATTTTGACGAAGAAGATTTTGAAATACTGTGATAATTTTTAAATTAACATAATTATGAATCTAATCAACATGAAGTATAATCTATTCACTGCTATTTTTACATGATAAATAGACTTTAAAAATACCCTTACTGGTTGAAAGGTTGAAAAGAAAAATTAAGTACTCCAGGGTAACAGCAAAATCCAAGATGGTGCCCTCACTGGCTGCCGTAGGCTAAAAATCCACAACTCATCCATTACTTGATACAATGGCTTTAATTTGTTTTTTATTCACTGGTTATTAAGGATCAATAGTACATAGGGCCAAGTTACAGGGACAGCCAGTGGTCTGGAATGTCCAAAAACATAAGATGGCTTCAAAAAATTGAATCTAAAATGGTTGCTGATACCTAAAGCGGACGTAGCTCATTTCATATTGGCCTAGGGGAAGTGATTTTGACTTTAAATCATTGGTTTCAAGAGTCTAATAATATTAGGACAAGTTACAACGACAGTCAAGTATGTCCGAAAATCCAATATGGCTTCCGAAAAAATTATAAAATGGCTGCTGATACTTAAAAGTGGAATAGCTCATTTTATATTCACCTGTGAGATATGAATTTGGTGTCTAAACTATGATTTCAAAGGCGAATAATACATTAGGACAAGCTACACGGACAGTCGGTGGTCTTGTATGTCCAAAATTCCAAGATGGCTTCCAAAAAAAGATATAAAACAATGTCTAATGTTGCTTACAAATAAACATAGTTCGTTCAATATCTGTCTGGGGAATAGGTTTTTGTTGTCTAAACCATATTTTAAAGGGTCAAGTAATGCATTAGGACAAGTTACAAGGACAGTCGGTGGTTTGGTATGTTAAAAAACGCAAGATGGCTTACAAAATGGGGTCTAAAATTGACTGTTGTTACTTAAAAATTGGCAGAGCTCATTCTATATCCGCCTGTGAGATGTGATTCTGGTGTCTAAACCATATTTTCAAGAGTCAAATAATAAATTAGGACATAGTTTGTTCAATATCTGTCTGGGGAATATGATTTTGATGTCTAAACCATAATCATAAAACCATGGTTTAATGCATTAGAACAAGTTACGAGGACAGTCAGTGGACTGGTATGTTTAAATAATCCAAGATGGCCTCCAAAATGGGGTCTAAATTGACTGTTGGTACTTCAATATGGACATAATATAGTTCATTAATAATATACATTGGGGATATGATTTTGGTGTCTACACTAGTATTTAAAGGGTCAAGTAATACTGTACATTTGGTCAAGTTGAAAGGACAGTCAGGAGTCATTATTGTGTCAAAAAATTCAAAGATGGCTTGAAAAATGGGGGTTATAATGTTACTAAAAAATGGACATAGTACATCAAAAATACACCTGGGGATATTATTTTGGTGTCTACACTAGGGTTTCAAGGATCAAATTATACTTTGGGACTGGTTACAATTGTCCATTTTGCCTGAAAATCCAAGATGGCTTCCATAAATGGGTTCTAAAATGACGACTGTTACTTTGAAGTGGATGTAATATCCACTTGTGAGAAATAATTTTGGTGCCTACATTCAAAATGCAAGCAGGTAAGAGATGGCAACAGCACCCATTGATGTAATTTTAGAATCTACCTTGGATTTTGGACAAAATTGATAACTAACCATCCTTGTTACTTGTCCTAATGTAATAGTGGACCCTTCATACCACAGTGTAGACACCAAAAATGTTTCTCACATATTGATGTTGTATGAACTCAGATAATTTCTGAGTGATTTAAGTCATTTTAGATGCCATTTTGAAAATCCTCTTGGATTTTTAGGAAAAAATGGACAACTGGATATCATTGTAACCAGTCTAAACATATTTTTAAACCTTGAAACCAAAGTGTGAACACCAAAATAATTTTATCTTGGTGGATTTTAAATGAACTATATCAATTTTTAAGTAAAAGACTCCGATTAGACTCCAATTGTCGGAAGCCATCTTGGATGTTTAGACACACTGGATTACTGACTGTCCTTGTAACTTGTTCCAATGTACATGATGTATTTACTGACTTTTAAAACCATGGTTTAGAATTAGATATCAAAATAATATGCCCTTGGCATATATTACACGAAATATGTCCATTTGTTAGTAACAGGGAGCTATTCCATTTTTGGAAGCCACATTGGATTTTTGGACAAACTTGACCACTGACTGTCCTTGTTACTTGTCCTAATGTATTATTTGACCCATTTAACCATGACATAAACATATTCCAGGATATCAAACAAACTACTTTTTTAATGCAGCAACAGCAATTTTAGACTCCATTTTTTGGAAGCCATCTTGGATTTTTTTTATATAATGGACAACTGACTGTCCATTCAACTTGTCATAGTGTATTATTTGACCATTGAAACCATGGTCTAGACACCAAAATCATATATCTCAGATTGATAGGAAATGACCTATAAAATTATGTTCATTTATATATCAACAGCCATTTCAAACTCCATTTTTGGAAGCCGTCTTAGGGTTTTGGACACGTCAGACCACTGGCTGTCCTTGTAACTAGTCCCAATGTACTACTTCACCCTTAAAACCATCCCATAGAAACCAAATTAAGCCACTGAAATTAGATGTTATTTGGTTGTCATGGCCATGGCTTAAGTTATTTGTACATCAACAGCAAACATATCTATGCTTTGCACCCTAAAATTAGGGGAAATTTATGACAAAATACAGATTTTAAACTGTTTTTCGATCAAATTTGGTGCTTTTCTTGGAAAAAAAGAGTCGTTGCCATGGCAACGGCCCATTTGCAACATTGATATTTATCATTAACTTCAAGCATTACCAAGGTAACCTCAAATTTCATCATTCTAATGAACTAATGCGAAACACTGTAATCTTTGTTCAAAATTAAAAGACTGGGTCAAACCTTGAGTTAATTGTTATAAATTGCATTTTCCACCTGTCCATTATCATGTCAACCATGTTATATTTTTTTCAAATTAGATGTTATTTGGTTGCCATGACAATGGATTTATATGTTATTTGCATGTTAACAGCAAACATATCTATTCTTACCCTAAAGTTAAGGGAAATGAAAGAAAAATTAGATTATACAGTCCTTTGTTAAAATCAAAACTGCTATTGTTCTTGGGTAAATGATCCGTTGCTATGGCAACAGGCCATTTGGAACATTGATATTTATCGTTGAATTCAAGTATTACCAAGGCAACATCAATGTTTATCATTTTAATTAGTTCATGCAGAACACTGACTGTATTATTTTCCCCTAAATTAGTTGAGTAGGTCAGACCTTACGAATGTACATTAAGTTAATATTCATTGTATCTTTCACCTGTTTTTAACCTTATCATCCACTTTTTAAAAAGATTAGATGTTATTTGGTTGCCATGGCAATGGCTTAAGATGTTATATTTATATATTTAATCACAAAAATATCTCGATTAGTACCTTTAAATTAGGGAAAATGGAAGATGATCATACTGTACATGTATTCTACATGTTTATCAATATTTTTACCTTTCTAGAGGAAAATAAGCTGTTGCCATGGCAACGGGCCCTTTGTAAAATTGTTCCTTTTTAAATTTAATTCAAGCATTTCCAAAGCAACATAATATTTTATCTTTATAAAGAACTCCTGCAGAACAATTTTGTATTTTTTGTTCAAATGAGGGGGTCAAAACTTAAGCATACAGATTAAGTCAATTCCAATTGTATTTTCCACCTATCCATTGTCTTGACAACCATGTTATATATATATATATATATATATATGCCCTTGGCATATATTACACGAAATATGTCCATTTGTTAGTAACAGGGAGCTATTCCATTTTTGGAAGCCACATTGGATTTTTGGACAAACTTGACCACTGACTGTCCTTGTTACTTGTCCTAATGTATTATTTGACCCATTTAACCATGACATAAACATATTCCAGGATATCAAACAAACTACTTTTTTAATGCAGCAACAGCAATTTTAGACTCCATTTTTTGGAAGCCATCTTGGATTTTTTTTTATATAATGGACAACTGACTGTCCATTCAACTTGTCATAGTGTATTATTTGACCATTGAAACCATGGTCTAGACACCAAAATCATATATCTCAGATTGATAGGAAATGACCTATAAAATTATGTTCATTTATATATCAACAGCCATTTCAAACTCCATTTTTGGAAGCCGTCTTAGGGTTTTGGACACGTCAGACCACTGGCTGTCCTTGTAACTAGTCCCAATGTACTACTTCACCCTTAAAACCATCCCATAGAAACCAAATTAAGCCACTGAAATTAGATGTTATTTGGTTGTCATGGCAATGGCTTAAGTTATTTGTACATCAACAGCAAACATATCTATGCTTTGCACCCTAAAATTAGGGGAAATTTATGACAAAATACAGATTTTAAACTGTTTTTCGATCAAATTTGGTGCTTTTCTTGGAAAAAAAGAGTCGTTGCCATGGCAACGGCCCATTTGCAACATTGATATTTATCATTAACTTCAAGCATTACCAAGGTAACCTCAAATTTCATCATTCTAATGAACTAATGCGAAACACTGTAATCTTTGTTCAAAATTAAAAGACTGGGTCAAACCTTGAGTTAATTGTTATAAATTGCATTTTCCACCTGTCCATTATCATGTCAACCATGTTATATTTTTTTCAAATTAGATGTTATTTGGTTGCCATGACAATGGATTTATATGTTATTTGCATGTTAACAGCAAACATATCTATTCTTACCCTAAAGTTAAGGGAAATGAAAGAAAAATTAGATTATACAGTCCTTTGTTAAAATCAAAACTGCTATTGTTCTTGGGTAAATGATCCGTTGCTATGGCAACAGGCCATTTGGAACATTGATACTTATCGTTGAATTCAAGTATTACCAAGGCAACATCAATGTTTATCATTTTAATTAGTTCATGCAGAACACTGACTGTATTATTTTCCCCTAAATTAGTTGAGTAGGTCAGACCTTACGAATGTACATTAAGTTAATATTCATTGTATCTTTCACCTGTTTTTAACCTTATCATCCACTTTTTAAAAAGATTAGATGTTATTTGGTTGCCATGGCAATGGCTTAAGATGTTATATTTATATATTTAATCACAAAAATATCTCGATTAGTACCTTTAAATTAGGGAAAATGGAAGATGATCATACTGTACATGTATTCTACATGTTTATCAATATTTTTACCTTTCTAGAGGAAAATAAGCTGTTGCCATGGCAACGGGCCCTTTGTAAAATTGTTCCTTTTTAAATTTAATTCAAGCATTTCCAAAGCAACATAATATTTTATCTTTATAAAGAACTCCTGCAGAACAATTTTGTATTTTTTGTTCAAATGAGGGGGTCAAAACTTAAGCATACAGATTAAGTCAATTCCAATTGTATTTTCCACCTATCCATTGTCTTGACAACCATGTTATATATATATATATATATATATATGCCCTTGGCATATATTACACGAAATATGTCCATTTGTTAGTAACAGGGAGCTATTCCATTTTTGGAAGCCACATTGGATTTTTGGACAAACTTGACCACTGACTGTCCTTGTTACTTGTCCTAATGTATTATTTGACCCATTTAACCATGACATAAACATATTCCAGGATATCAAACAAACTACTTTTTTAATGCAGCAACAGCAATTTTAGACTCCATTTTTTGGAAGCCATCTTGGATTTTTTTTTATATAATGGACAACTGACTGTCCATTCAACTTGTCATAGTGTATTATTTGACCATTGAAACCATGGTCTAGACACCAAAATCATATATCTCAGATTGATAGGAAATGACCTATAAAATTATGTTCATTTATATATCAACAGCCATTTCAAACTCCATTTTTGGAAGCCGTCTTAGGGTTTTGGACACGTCAGACCACTGGCTGTCCTTGTAACTAGTCCCAATGTACTACTTCACCCTTAAAACCATCCCATAGAAACCAAATTAAGCCACTGAAATTAGATGTTATTTGGTTGTCATGGCAATGGCTTAAGTTATTTGTACATCAACAGCAAACATATCTATGCTTTGCACCCTAAAATTAGGGGAAATTTATGACAAAATACAGATTTTAAACTGTTTTTCGATCAAATTTGGTGCTTTTCTTGGAAAAAAAGAGTCGTTGCCATGGCAACGGCCCATTTGCAACATTGATATTTATCATTAACTTCAAGCATTACCAAGGTAACCTCAAATTTCATCATTCTAATGAACTAATGCGAAACACTGTAATCTTTGTTCAAAATTAAAAGACTGGGTCAAACCTTGAGTTAATTGTTATAAATTGCATTTTCCACCTGTCCATTATCATGTCAACCATGTTATATTTTTTTCAAATTAGATGTTATTTGGTTGCCATGACAATGGATTTATATGTTATTTGCATGTTAACAGCAAACATATCTATTCTTACCCTAAAGTTAAGGGAAATGAAAGAAAAATTAGATTATACAGTCCTTTGTTAAAATCAAAACTGCTATTGTTCTTGGGTAAATGATCCGTTGCTATGGCAACAGGCCATTTGGAACATTGATACTTATCGTTGAATTCAAGTATTACCAAGGCAACATCAATGTTTATCATTTTAATTAGTTCATGCAGAACACTGACTGTATTATTTTCCCCTAAATTAGTTGAGTAGGTCAGACCTTACGAATGTACATTAAGTTAATATTCATTGTATCTTTCACCTGTTTTTAACCTTATCATCCACTTTTTAAAAAGATTAGATGTTATTTGGTTGCCATGGCAATGGCTTAAGATGTTATATTTATATATTTAATCACAAAAATATCTCGATTAGTACCTTTAAATTAGGGAAAATGGAAGATGATCATACTGTACATGTATTCTACATGTTTATCAATATTTTTACCTTTCTAGAGGAAAATAAGCTGTTGCCATGGCAACGGGCCCTTTGTAAAATTGTTCCTTTTTAAATTTAATTCAAGCATTTCCAAAGCAACATAATATTTTATCTTTATAAAGAACTCCTGCAGAACAATTTTGTATTTTTTGTTCAAATGAGGGGGTCAAAACTTAAGCATACAGATTAAGTCAATTCCAATTGTATTTTCCACCTATCCATTGTCTTGACAACCATGTTATTTTTGTAAATTAGATGTTATTTGGTTGCCATGGCAACGGCTTGAGATGTAATTTACACATTTAGCAACCAAAATATCTTTGTTAAGCACTGTAAAATTAGGGGAAATTAAAGATATATCATATTCTACAACTTTTTTTAATCAAAATTTTTATTTTTCAGGGGAAAAACAAGCCGTTGCCATGGCAACGGACCATTTGGAACTATCTTAATGATCTTGAATATTTCTAAATTTCATATGTTTTCAATCGGGAGCCTGAAAATTATCATTTTGGTCATCTATATCATGTTTATTTACCATTTATATGGGAATGTATGTTGTTTTGGAGAAATTAATCCGTTGCCATGGCAACGGCCGAAAATGGCATTTATAAATTTACCTCCCATCTTTAAAATAAATGTTATAGCATATACTAATACTTAATTGTGAAAGTTTCATGCTTTAGTCAAAATTTGCACAATTGTTGTGATTTTTGGAGCTAATCCGCTCTACTATGTAACCTTATGTGTAACCTAATAAATGTAAAAATAAATTCAATCAAAACAAAAACAAACACACACCCTGGATTTGGGGATTTGGCTTCGGCCTCGCTTATAACCGGTTCGGATAATAACCGGACATGGAATGAGCGGAGCCACGGCTTATGATGGCGCCTTGGTAACTGATTATTACTTTTCAGTTAACACTTTTTATGTTAGCATAATTGTGACATATTGTATGAAGGAGAATGAGAAAAGCATTTTGTAAATTGTTTTTTTTTAAATCTTTATGTGTAAAGTTGATGTGAAATATATGAAAATGATTGAACAAAATGTCAATATTTGTGTGCTTTGCTTGATAGTGGTCCCATTAACTTCAATCTGTGTTGGATGATAGACTTCGTTCCAACTTCCAAGTATCTAAATTCTAATGTAATGGCAATCAAGTGCTATGAGTTCACTGGGCCGGCTCCAGTTGGTGCCATTTCGCACCAATGCAAAGTGGCTGTGGCACCTACTTAGCTGTCGCGTGCAGTAGCTTAATGCCTCCAAACTGGGGCGTGCTAACGGCGCGCGCCCAAAATTGTACTATAATTTATTTTTAGTATTTTCACTAGGGCCTATTCTGTTTATTCATTTATTCAATGTTTTATGTTTCATCTTTTTTTCCTTCTTCATATTTCTCTCTCAATATATTTATCTATTTCTCATTGATTTTTTATCCTATAGGGGCCTACTTCAAAAACTAAAAGCACTCAATCAGTACCTGGACTAAATTAGATGATTATTACCCACCAAAAAATACAAATTTTCAAGAAATATGACTTTTACAAGTCAATTTATTTCTCTACCCTTTTCTCTGCTGTTTAGGGCTCAAAATATCCCATTACTGTTTACATTTTACACCAAAGGGTCTCATTTCATCTAAAAATTTTATCAATATTCAAGTATAGATCCAGATCTAGGCCTTTGTGATTGGCATTAAAAAAAAATCAAAATCAAATTTCATCTGCAAATTAAAAGAAATTACATGTTGATTGTATAACTGTACATCATACTACTAAGCCTGAGTCGAATCAATTTTAAAATAGGTGTTCGATCGATGTCATCGAACGCCGGTGCAGATTTTGCAAAATCGGTGCATCGAAAAAAAAAAAAAAATACGTCGGCCGGTCGATTCATTTGGTTCACACAAACATAAAAATAAACAGTAATATCCAACTTGACTACTACTTACTTCATTTATATTGCCCCCAAAATGAAACCGATTGTGTAATTATGATGCCTATTCACCATTAATTTGAAGTTTATTTCGATCATAGTTCGAGTCTTACTCGTCTGCCCGGCTTGTCTGCTCGTGCCAAGATAATCTATGCACGATGAATTTATGAATGGAAGTCGCCATTGATCATGCATGCGCAGTACTGTGCTTTAATCAAATCAGAAAATGGCTGGAAAATTGACGCGATCAACGTAAAGTAAATCTTGCTTTCATGAACAATATTAATATCATCACCATAGAACATGGTTTAATCGTAATATTTAACAATAATTTGCATATGGTAATCATTAATATG
This sequence comes from Lytechinus pictus, assembly GCF_037042905.1. Taxonomy (NCBI): domain Eukaryota; kingdom Metazoa; phylum Echinodermata; class Echinoidea; order Temnopleuroida; family Toxopneustidae; genus Lytechinus; species Lytechinus pictus. The sequence continues at coordinate 34,173,561 of NC_087254.1, read as the reverse complement.
AATTTAGAGCTTGATGTGAAACGTTTGTATTTCGTTTCAATTTTCAATGGCGGACATCACATGACGATTGACTTGAGTGAGTGCACTTGTCTAAAAAAAAATAATTATCACGTCAGGATTGATTATCGAACATTGTCAACATGTAGAAACTCTTTTGAAGATCGTAATATCACCATATAATAATATTTTACATGACAAAACAGAGAAAAATTACGTTTGATATTTTTTTCCCATCAATTTGAAGCTTGTTTGTGCCCAACTTTGGTCTCCGATTTCATGAATGGAAAATATGTCAGACGTCATCGAACGCGCATGCGCATTGTGCTTCTTTTCTCGGAGCTCGGAGACGTCCAGAGATGGAATAAAAAATAAAAATAATGCCAGTATAATACTATTAATTCTTCCATATGAACATAACATACTTTGCTGACATCGTCAATATTTTTAGTATGGCCATAAAATCTTATTAAAATCGTAATTATTTAATATCCAATAATAATTTATATGAATTTAGAGCTCGATCCGAGACATTCGTATTAATTTTGATCACAAGCTCTTGTGTCTAAAAAAAATGGATTATCATTATCAGGATTAAGTTTCGAACATCGTCAGAACTCATATTCCACAATCTTTCCTCACAATCGTTATATCAGCATTGAATACCAATTCAAATGACCATCTAGAGAAAATTACGTATTTATTCCCATCAATTTATTTGGAGCTAATTTTGGATCCAACTACCCCGCCAACTACACAATCTCAGGCAAGTTACAGCGCTCTCCCCGCTGTTTGCACTTGTTAAAGATGGCGCTGGCAAGCATGCACGCCTGTCGTTTCGGTAGAGTGAGTGTACGGGGCTGCGGACGGGGTTGGTGTGTGCGAGTCTGGACCGCGAATGCTAGTTGACCGAAAATCATTCGGATCGACTCTGCGTGATTCATGTCTTTAATATTGTTTCATTTCAAACTTATATGTTATCATCTGCAAATATCATTGTTGAAGATATTTTGGGAAGAATTCTGCATTGCTCCCCGGCCTTTTTTTTGTGTTTTGTGATCATGGAAAATACAAACGAACTTTGCTCTGTCATCTGCTTTTGCAACGCTCACCCGGCCAGCGCAGACCGTCAGTGCATGTAGTGCATGCATAGCGCGCGCATGCATCGACGGCCGGCCGGAGCAAAAAAAATGACTCGATTTTCCCCGCCTTCAAATTTCGATGCATCGATGTTCGATCGAATTAGAGCTGTCAAACACCGGTTTTCAAAATAATCGATATGACTCAGGCTTACATACTACCTTAGATTAAGTGAGGTAGATCTGCATTTATTATGATTGAAGTCTTAAAAGTATTAAATCATGTCTATATTTGACTTCATTTCAGGTTGATGTATTTACGGTACCAACGCCTCCAGGGAAGGAAACTTCAAACAATCTCGCCTTTTCCTCTCCTGACCAGAACCCTGAGCTTTTTCTTCAACTTGGCTTATCAGTGCCGTATGAGAATCCCTACCATTGTTTTTGTGGGCCTTCTTGCATTTGATGTGCGCCTCCAGCTCCAGATCAATGTAGTCCAGATTTAACATTTTGAATATGTAGTATCTACAAATTGCTCTCCTCCACTAACATACATGTAAGAAAAGTCTCTGCTGTATCAGAACTTGGTATATTATTCCACCATGACAAGAAGTGTAAAAGATCTGCGAGAACTTATTTGTGTATCAAGACTCTCAATAAGAGATGATGACGATGACGACTATGACCTATCCAGACCTCTTAGTTCTTTGAGCATCTATGGGGAAAGGTCTGCAGGGCTTGTCAACGGGAATGGAGATTACCTCCAGAGAGCAGATGTACAGAGAGCTCAAGGAGCCAATGAAAGTGTGTTTGCTGTCCCGCGACCTCCATCTAGCTCCAAAGGAGGCTCACGATTGAAATCGGGGAAGAGACCTCAGTCGGCACACAGCAAATCACTCTCCGAACATTCTAGTTTCAACTTCCGCAAGGGTTCTGCGCCATTACCACCAGTCGGAGGAAGTTCTAGGCCAGGGTCCAACAGCAGCTCAGGTAGTGATAGGCCAGGAAGCGGGGAAAGTGCCAGGAGTAACTTTGATCATGTTCTGCAGTACTTGACTGAGGCTTCCATCACAGAATGGCTAGAAAGAACCACTCAGATGCTGAACGAACTAACAGATTGGTGTAATAATCTGGATCACTTTGTGGATTTTGCACAGTTTTGGTTGACGGAATTCCCAGAAAACCAGCGCCTGGAGATTTACAAACTTGAAATCAGCATTGTAGCTGATGAGCTTATTGCTGCCTTTGGTGATGCATATGTCCAAGGAAAAGTCCACCCTTCAGATGTCAGTGGTATCATTTCAGCCATCCTCCAGGAGTACCCAAACAAATTATGCAGTGCACAGGGAGGTCATGTTTTCCTTGATATCTTGGACACCATCACATCTCAAAAGACTCAGATTTACAGAAGGCTCTTGACGGACACAAGAATATCAACAAGGAACAGCACTTATGCTCAGAGTCTACTGGCTCTCAGGGCATTTTCTCTTCTGAGCATATGGAGCAGTGTTGTTCATTTCTACAGGAGAGTAACCGATCAGGCTACTGGAGCTGAAGGTGGTGAAAAGCCACTTGAGAAGAAGTCCACAGGTCACGGAGAGCCTGTCGCCCAGCAGAGGCTGTTCAAATCTGTGCAGAAGGGGTACGTGAGTGTCATCTATTATTACTTGAGGAATGGAAGAGTGAAGCTGGATGTGAGGGATGATCATGGAAGGACACTCACCTTTGCTGCTGTTCTGGCCAATCAGAGCAGTGTCTTGCATTATCTTATCACAAAGGTGTGTATAAACTGTTGTGTTACCTGTACTTTGTAAACAAAATATTAAAAACAACTGAACTTACATACTAGTAAATATGTACCATACCTGTACTTCATATGATTGAAGTATTCACTTACATCTTGGATAAAATATATGTACATGTAGCAAACAATGTTTACATGTGTACGAACTCAAAGGTTATTGTATGAACTCATAGTAATTTCAAATTCCGCACAGTTCAATGTTAAACAGGTTTATTGTGCCCTTTTACCTTACACTTTTCTATCATTTCATATGGAATGTTTCAAATCCTAACCAGTTTATTGTCATATTTTTTCATCAGCACAAAGTTGCGCTTCCTGTCAATGAAGCTGGTGAATCAGGCAATACCCCTTTACACACGGCAGCAAACTGGAACTATGTGGACTGTATCCAAGTCCTACTCACCAAGGGAAATGCTGACGTCAACATAACCAATCAAGAATGTGACAATGCTACCCCACTTCATGTTGCTGTTATGCAAGGTATATGTTGGGAAAGGTCAAAGGTCACTGGGTTACAAGTTGAACTGTGAGATATAATATGCAATCTAATAAAGATAATTGAAAGGCATTAGAGATGATTTATTCTAAACCCCTCAAAAAAGTTTGGAAATCTGAGTTTGGCCATTAATTTCTCCCAACTCCCAATTTTACACAATACATATTTGATATCATTCAAAAGATCATTTAATTCTCTTTAAAATGATATCATGCTTGTTATGATCATGCCATCACAAAAAGAGCAGGATTCAAAAGTGTTGGATGAGGTTTGAATTGAAAAGCTGCAAAACGATCAGAAATAGTCATGAAGGGTCAATAAAGAATATGATTCTTTTGTCTGTGTCTATAGAGATGAAAATCCATTCAAATGAAGACCCTGCTTCATTTTTGTTTTATTGTGGTTTATGTAGTGATGATTCTGTGAGATAACATGGTTCGAGTCACGGTTTTAAATACCCATGCATGTTTGTTACTGTATGTGTTTGCTTATGCAGAGATGTGTTTGATTCCGTGTTAATGTTGATGTGAAGGTGCATGAAAACAAAAGAAACTGCTGAGAAACTCACTCATCACCACGGAAAAAAAGAACAGTGACTTTCAATAGTGTCATTTTGCAACTTTTGAATTTTGACCTTGCCCCACATTTCAAGGCACTGCACCTCCATGCGAACTATAATCATATCATGTCGGGTATCATTTTAAAGAAAATTAAATGATCTATTCATTGGTATCAATCACACATTAATATTCACTAAAACTGAGGAGGGATTATCGATCAAATTCAGATTTCCAAACTTTTTTGAGGAGTTTATATATTTACAATTTTGTGGGGGTGCTGTATTTGGAGGAAAAGACTTATGATGTTTTCTCAGACTTTCCATCATCACTATTTTTTTTATTTTTTTTAGTTCAGGGAGATGCCACATTTATTTTCAAGTCATTTATTATTGTGTCCACATGAATTGAATTACAAGTGGGAGGTTCTGGTTGCTCATGGATAGAGCATCCATCATCAATCCTTTTAATCTCCAGCTAAACTTAAAGATAGCAACATTTTAAGTACTTCTACACAGGGCTAAGAACGGAGTTAATCATCCAAGTTTAAAGCTGGAGGAAATTAATTGCAGCAAGCAATGATTTCATGAGAAAGTTGAAAAAATCGAGGTCAATCGTCACAATATCATAAAAGAATTAGATCTGGTTTATTTACATAGATGGCAGGACTTTTAGGTGGAACTCTGTAATATAATGAAATTTAAGCTGAAAATGACCTGACTGAAGATCACCAACACAGATAAGCACATATGGGACAGTGTATTATTACTGCTTGGGAAAAAGACCCGACATTTGGCTGGTATGCCATGGTTGTCATTTTTAGCTCATCCAGCCCGAAGTGTATTATTACTGCTTGGGAAAAAGACCCGACATTTGGCTGGTATGCCATGGTTGTCATTTTTAGCTCATCCGGCCAGATGAGCTTATGCCGCGGCGTCCGTCATCTGTCGTCCATCCACAATTTCAAAATGCTTCTTCGCCATTTCAAGTCCGATTTCAATTCTGTTTGCTTTATATGATAGCACTAGGTGGGGGATTCAAAACTTCTACACAGAATTTAGAAACTCATTAAATATGCTAATTTATGCACATTTTTCAAAATTCACAAAAAATGATTCTTCTTCTTTATTTGTTGACCGATTTTGATTTTTTTGCTTCCATCTGGTAGAGCTTTATAAGGTTCACCAAACTTCTACATAGAATTTTGAAATTCTGACTACAACAATTTTTATGCTAATTTATGCAAAATTAATTTATGCATGTTTTTCAAAATTCACATAAAATGCTTCTTCATTTGTTGACCAATTTTGATTTTTTTTTTCTTCCATCTGGTAGAGCTTCATGAGGTTCACCAAAATTCTTCACAGAATTAATTTTTAAATTTGGAGTAGAAAATTATTTATGCTAATTTATGTGAAATTCATAAATCACAGAAAATGCCTCTTTATTTGTTGACCAATTTTGATTTTTTTTTTTCTTCCATCTGGTAGAGCTTCATGAGGTTCACCAAAATTCTTCACAGAATTTTTAAATTTGGAGTAGAAAATTATTTATGCTAATTTATGTGAAATTCATAAATCACAGAAAATGCCTCTTTATTTGTTGACTGAACTTCAAAATGCTTCTTCTTCGTCATTTCAAGTCTGATTTCAATTCTGTTTGGTTTATATGATAGCATTAGGTGGGGGATTCAAAACTTCTACATAGAATTTTGAAACTCATTAGATATGCTAATTTATGCACATTTTTCAAAATTCACAAAAAATGATTCTTCTTCTTTATTTGTTGACCGATTTTGATTTTTTTGCTTCCATCTGGTAGAGCTTTATAAGGTTCACCAAACTTCTACATAGAATTTTGAAATTCTGACTACAACAATTTTTATGCTAATTTATGCAAAATTAATTTATGCATGTTTTTCAAAATTCACATAAAATGCTTCTTCATTTGTTGACCAATTTTGATTTTTTGTTTCTTCCATCTGGTAGAGCTTCATGAGGTTCACCAAAATTCTTCACAGAATTTTTAAATTTGGAGTAGAAAATTATTTATGCTAATTTATGTGAAATTCATAAATCACAGAAAATGCCTCTTTATTTGTTGACCAATTTTGATTTTTTTTTTCTTCCATCTGGTAGAGCTTCATGAGGTTCACCAAAATTCTTCACAGAATTTTTAAATTTGGAGTAGAAAATTATTTATGCTAATTTATGTGAAATTCATAAATCACAGAAAATGCCTCTTTATTTGTTGACTGAACTTCAAAATGCTTCTTCTTCGTCATTTCAAGTCCGATTTCAATTCTGTTTGCTTTATATGATAGCACTAGGTGGGGGATTCAAAACTTCTACACAGAATTTAGAAACTCATTAAATATGCTAATTTATGCACATTTTTCAAAATTCACAAAAAATGATTCTTCTTCTTTATTTGTTGACCGATTTTGATTTTTTTGCTTCCATCTGGTAGAGCTTTATAAGGTTCACCAAACTTCTACATAGAATTTTGAAATTCTGACTACAACAATTTTTATGCTAATTTATGCAAAATTAATTTATGCATGTTTTTCAAAATTCACATAAAATGCTTCTTCATTTGTTGACCAATTTTGATTTTTTTTTTCTTCCATCTGGTAGAGCTTCATGAGGTTCACCAAAATTCTTCACAGAATTAATTTTTAAATTTGGAGTAGAAAATTATTTATGCTAATTTATGTGAAATTCATAAATCACAGAAAATGCCTCTTTATTTGTTGACCAATTTTGATTTTTTTTTTTCTTCCATCTGGTAGAGCTTCATGAGGTTCACCAAAATTCTTCACAGAATTTTTAAATTTGGAGTAGAAAATTATTTATGCTAATTTATGTGAAATTCATAAATCACAGAAAATGCCTCTTTATTTGTTGACTGAACTTCAAAATGCTTCTTCTTCGTCATTTCAAGTCTGATTTCAATTCTGTTTGGTTTATATGATAGCATTAGGTGGGGGATTCAAAACTTCTACATAGAATTTTGAAACTCATTAGATATGCTAATTTATGCACATTTTTCAAAATTCACAAAAAATGATTCTTCTTCTTTATTTGTTGACCGATTTTGATTTTTTTGCTTCCATCTGGTAGAGCTTTATAAGGTTCACCAAACTTCTACATAGAATTTTGAAATTCTGACTACAACAATTTTTATGCTAATTTATGCAAAATTAATTTATGCATGTTTTTCAAAATTCACATAAAATGCTTCTTCATTTGTTGACCAATTTTGATTTTTTGTTTCTTCCATCTGGTAGAGCTTCATGAGGTTCACCAAAATTCTTCACAGAATTTTTAAATTTGGAGTAGAAAATTATTTATGCTAATTTATGTGAAATTCATAAATCACAGAAAATGCCTCTTTATTTGTTGACCAATTTTGATTTTTTTTTTCTTCCATCTGGTAGAGCTTCATGAGGTTCACCAAAATTCTTCACAGAATTTTTAAATTTGGAGTAGAAAATTATTTATGCTAATTTATGTGAAATTCATAAATCACAGAAAATGCCTCTTTATTTGTTGACTGAACTTCAAAATGCTTCTTCTTCGTCATTTCAAGTCTGATTTCAATTCTGTTTGGTTTATATGATAGCATTAGGTGGGGGATTCAAAACTTCTACATAGAATTTTGAAACTCATTAGATATGCTAATTTATGCACATTTTTCAAAATTCACAAAAAATGATTCTTCTTCTTTATTTGTTGACCGATTTTGATTTTTTTGCTTCCATCTGGTAGAGCTTTATAAGGTTCACCAAACTTCTACATAGAATTTTGAAATTCTGACTACAACAATTTTTATGCTAATTTATGCAAAATTAATTTATGCATGTTTTTCAAAATTCACATAAAATGCTTCTTCATTTGTTGACCAATTTTGATTTTTTTTTTCTTCCATCTGGTAGAGCTTCATGAGGTTCACCAAAATTCTTCACAGAATTTTTAAATTTGGAGTAGAAAATTATTTATGCTAATTTATGTGAAATTCATAAATCACAGAAAATGCCTCTTTATTTGTTGACTGAACTTCAAAATGCTTCTTCTTCGTCATTTCAAGTCTGATTTCAATTCTGTTTGGTTTATATGATAGCATTAGGTGGGGGATTCAAAACTTCTACATAGAATTTTGAAACTCATTAGATATGCTGCATGAAGTTCACCAAACTTGTACACAATTTTGAAATTATGTCTAGTAAATTATTTATGCTAATTTATGCAAAGTTTATTCATAAATTTAAAAAAAAAGTTTTTTCTTCATTTATTGATCAATTTCAATTCTGTTTGCTTTATATGATAGCTCGATGTGGAGATACAAAATTCAAACACAGAATTTTGAAACTCATTAAATATGCTAATTTATTCATATATTTTCAAAACTCACAAAAAATACTTATTTATTTGTTGGTTGATTTTGATTATTTTTGTTCCATCTGAGAGCTACATGAGGTTCACTAAGGTTCTACACAGAGTTTAGACATTTTGACAAGAAAATTATTTATGCTTAATTTATATGAAATTTATTCATAGATCACAAAAAATGCTTCTATGTCATTTCTTCATCAATTTTAATTCTATATCCTTATGTCACCAATGTAATTCACTACAGTGTCAACTGGGCTGAAATTAAAATTGTATTAAATTTTCGTTGCGAGATACCGGATGAGCTCCACATCATCGATGTGCTAGTTTTAGCAATTACACCTTATCTACCAGGATCATTTTGCACACATTTTATTCATACATTATCAATACTTTGGGTGTCATTTCATTCAATTCTACGCAACTCATTTTCAGATCATTACAACAACTGGTGTGTATATACAAAACTTTGAATTAATCTTTAAGTTCAGGAGCATCGTGTGAACCTTACTATTTGTTTACATTGACTGCAGGTCACGTGGAAGCAACCAAGATGTTGGTGTCTGCTGGTGCGAACGTGACAGCCAACATGAATGGCATCACTCCTCTACAGCTGGCCACAGATATGGGTCATGGAGAGATCAGAAAACTACTCTTGACAAAATCAAGGCTTGGTGATTACCATGATGAAGCTATGGATGTTGCTGATGGGGATTATGATGCCTAGATCCGTCTTCATGGGGAAGTCCACCATGGTGTACAGGGCATCCCATAAAAAAGGGAAACCTGTCTTTTATATAGATATCACATCTTTGAATATAACATTACTCCTCTACACCTAGCTACGGATATGGGGCATGGAAAGATTGGGAAACTGCTCTTGACGAAATCAGGGCTTCATGACTTCCATGATGAAGCGATGGATTTCGCTGATGGAGTGGAGTATTATTAGATCCGCATATAAAAAGTAGAAGATTTTTATATGCCTTTATACAATCAGATAAAGATTGTTGTAAATCACAAATATTTAAAGGACAAATCCACCCCAACAAAAATTTGATTTGATTAAAAAGAGAAAAATCCAACAAGAATTTCACTGAAAATTTCATCAGAATATTATGTAAAATTAGAAAGTTATGACATTTTCAAGTGTTGCTATATTTCCCAAAACAGTTATATACACATCCTGGTTGGTATGCAAATGAGGTGACTGATGACATCACCCACTCTTTATTTCTTTTGTATTTTATTACATGAAATATGAAATATTCTAATTTACTCCTCATTGTCATGTGAAACAAAGTTTATTCCCCCTGAACATGTGGAATTACCATTGTTTAACATTTTATGGTTCAGTCAAGTTGGTCCTTATTGTCAAATCAGTAAAAAATTGAAATATTGTATAATTTAAACAATAAAAAACAAAAGAAATGGTGAGTGAGGAACATCATTGACTCTCTCATGTCCTAACATTTTTATTTTTCATCCGATTTTGATGAAATTTTTAGTGTTATGCTTGTTTGATTTTTTTTCTATTGATTCTATCAAAATTTGCCTGGGATGGATTTGACCTTTAAATGGTCACATATGAGCACTTTATGCTAACCTGCTATAAAACTGGTAAAGGTATGCCTAAAAAACATTGAGCATGTGCTCTAATATCATAGATCATATATTTGATGCATTTTAATGTAAAATGGTATTGAACACTTAACAATAAAGAGTAATAAAACAGATCCTGATGTAAAATGAAGACAAATGAGCTCTGATTCATGTCAAACCACAGAGCAGACATGAAATTATAAGGTATATTCAACGACATAAACAGTGTTACTAATCAGGGGTGGCGTTGCGGCAATGACTGTAATTTAGTTTGAGATTTTAGGGGTTTTCCCCCCTTTTTGAACATCATCAAATCAATTCATTGCAGGCTCTGTACCTATCACTGGTGGTGTAATTTAAGTCTTTCATTATTAAAGTGTGTTACTCTTGCATAAAATCCACAATCTGGTATTGCACTGTTAAACAATTCAGTCTTCGCAGTTGTGTTTTAACTGTAAACTTCAGTTTATGTCAGGGTTCCCAGTCCATCAGGGAAAATTATTCTACCTTTTTCCAGTCAGGGAAAAATCAGAGAATTTGATTTTTTTTAATACCTCATATAAGGGGAAATTGCCTCAAATCAGGGAGAAATCAGGGAATACTGATTGGCCCAAAAGTCGAAAGCACAGTAGTCAGTCAGACTCTTATATTTTGTTGCATATCAAAACAACATCCATTGAATGACTGGTTATGGTGGTTTTTTAGTGTTTACTAATTAGTTTTGCATTATTGTTTTTATACTGAAAATACATGTAATTCACTGCAACATCGTGGAAAACATGCAAAACTGGAAATGGGTTTAAATAATTATCAGGGAATTTTTAAACTTCATCTGGGAAAAAATCAGGGAAGTTTGTTTTTCTTGAAAAGCTGGGAACCCTGATATCTTTACATTTAAAGTGCACAGGGTCAGGGTAAATACCAACGAACGTGTTGCTGCCCTCTACGTTCGTTGGTACATACTTTAATATTCTGTTCGGATTAATAATAATTGATACAATAAAAAAAATCATGTCTAAAGTTGTTTTTCTGGTCATTGACTGTTAGTTTTAAATTGAATCTTGTACCGATGTACATTTTTTAAAAACATTTCATCATTTGTGTGATTTTTGTTTTTTCTTCAGATTCCTTGGTCCTTTGGAAATTCTTGTGTTCAGCAAAAATGCTTACCACTCATCTTATACTAAGTCCTGTACATTTTTTTTTTCGCTTCAAATTTAGAACTACCTGGCCCTCTCTCTTTGCAGAAAGTTTTGTAGGGTGATGGGAAAGACAATGAATTGGGATATAACAAATTTAAAGCTTATATCCTAAAACTCTTGCAAACATTATATCTTTATAATGATTAGACTGACAAACTTTGAAAATATTATGTTGGGATCATGATTTTTAGCCCCTTTGAAGAGTTGATTTGCTGAGTATAATCCGTAAGATATTTGACACAGTGCGATTACAATGGGCTGCACATACAAACGTTTTGACCGCTTGAGAATGCATCACACTGATTAACTGTTCAATCATTTATAATTTTGTGAAATTTACTGTTGGTAGCATAGGGCCATTTAACATGAAATGTACAAACAAGTTAATGAAGTTGTTTATTATAATGGTAAGTTTGACTGCAAACCAAATTGTGTAAGGATTGCAAGGTCTTTGTTGTATAAAGACTAAAAAAAATTATGGTAACTACCATTGAATCCTAGAGTTTGAGTGGGTGTGGAGACCTGTTACTGTGGCAGCTACTATAGTGGCACAGTTACCATAGTTAAGTCTTTATCAAACGGGCCCAAGGTGCAGAAATACCATCTTTTTCTTTTGTACATCTTATATTTTATGTTTGTAGGTTTCAAAATGAAAGATGTTAATGAAGCATGTGAATATAGTGAACACAGGTCCAATTGTACCAATAACTCAAAAGCAAGTTTATTTCTACAATATTGAATTTCCATTTAGTTTGTTGCAGACTACAGAGCAAGGAGGACATTTCCAAAATGGTATGTAAAAAATTCTTGTAAAGTATAAAGGCTTAACATAAAATGAGGTACACTGTCATCTTGAAGGAAAATTTTATCTTATTTTTAATCCGAATCTATATTTAGAATGATGTACAGTTGAACAAGATATGTCTATTTTTGAAATACTTTCTTCCTGCCACAAATTTGACATTGTTATCAAAGATTAATCCTTAGAATAGATTGTTTATGTTGCCTTGTAATTGTCATTTATATATGGAGTTTTGATGTTTCACTACGGAAATTATGTTGACAAAGGTTGGTATTTATTTTACAAATATCTTTGAAAGAACAATACTCTGACACAAACTATAATTGTTTTTTTTTATTTCAAATGCATAAGATAATAATTCATAAGTTTTCATGTATGGAACAAACAGCCTAAAATCAATGTATTAGCCTGTACTTTGGCAATACCGTGTGAGTACAAAAAAAATGGACACGTCACAACCCCCAATTTAAGGAAAAATTATGTCATGAACACATAATTGTTATAAATGGCCTGAAAGAGTATGTTCTCCCAAATAATTTGATACCATATTTATGTGTTAATGTGTTAATGGTTGGATGATCAGGAGGTATTCTTTGCAGCGATGTAAATATTGATTTGCTCCAAAGTGAGGCACGACTGCAATGAATGAATCCAGATGTCAATGATTTTACAATTGTTTAATAAACACTTTATAGTTTCAATTCTCAACTTAATTTCATTGAAAAGGAATTTGTAAATATGTTTACTATTTCTCATGTAGGATTATGACATCATTGGCATCACGATTCATTCATTGCATACATGCCTTACTTTTGCGCAAGTCAAAATTGATATCACTGTAAAGAATACCTACTGATTATCCAAGCGTTAACCCCGAGGGGGGGGGGGGGCACTCGACCAAAAAAGTAGTAGGTATGTGCCGCGGGCGAGACAAAAAATGGGGGCCTTGGAGCGGGCTTATTGTAAAAAGGAGGGTCTTCGGAACTACACATTTTTGTGAAAACGGGGGTCCTTGGAACAGGTCGCCTGCGTGTGAGTGCGTATTCATCCCTATGGAACGGGCATACGTGCATGCAGCTAGCCCAGCAGCACGGGCGCCGGGTGCGCTAGCGCAGAGGCGATGGTCGGACAACGCTCTGCGGCCGCTTTTCACCAAATTTGCGGCTCATTGTAGCAGATCAATACGGCCGGAACGGCGTAACGGAAAATATGCGAAGCTTTGGAGCGGACTTCTTGCTTCTTTTTTCTCGATAAGAAGAAAATGCTATGCTTTGGAGCGGCTTTCTTTGTTCTTTTTCTTAATAAGACAAAAATGCTATGCCTTGGAACGGAAATTTGAGTGTAAAAATGGGGGTCCCCTCCGCGGCACATACCCTCTATGCATTATATACTGAGTGCCCCCCCCTGGGCGTTAACACATACACTACCGCATAAAAATGGTATCAATTTAATTGGGAGAAGATACTCTTTCCAGCCATACATAATAATAATGCGTTTATAACATGTTTTTTCCCTAAAATGGGGATTTATGAGGTGTCATTTTCTAGGACTCGCACAGTATAAGAATACATGAAGGTTACAAAATTCCATCCAGTGCTTTCTTTCAAAAGAAAGAAAACGGAGTGCAGTCAATCCAGGTCTCATTTATATAGAATTTATCCCCAACACCATTTTTCTTTTTCTGTGTACCTGCACATATCTATTTACCTATTTATGTAATTCAATGCTACATGTATGTCTTCTGGTGAAAAGAAAGGAGAGAGAGAGAGTGGACAAGAGAGAATGAGAGAGACAGACGTATATAGCAATACACCAATAGAGTTAGCTAGATAGACAGGAACAGAGAAGGAGATACACCTCTAGATAAACAAAGTGTTTTGTTACATGTATTTCTCTTCACATTAAAAGGAATCATTTTATGGCACCTGTTCATTGCTTGAATATATTGTTTAAAAAAATTAGAATAATTTTGATGTGTAATTCTTAAACAGAATGTTATGGTGAGCATATGTGTTCGTAATGGTTTCATAATTATTAATTATTATTATTCATTAAATATTACTTTGTTTTGCAGTCTAGAGCATAATTCCATTTGAATGAAAAGATAAATAAATTTGAAAAGTACTTATCTGGTGTATGAAAATATAGTAGTTGTGGCTTACTGGTAATTGCTATGAAAGTGGCATTGTATAAATTGTTTAAATAGTATAAATTGAGATATAGAGGGCATGGAAGTAGCAAAACAGACGAAGTAGAGAGGGGGTCGGTAGGTCAATACTATATTGGTGTCTATTCGGTAGACTCGGTACCTAATAGGGTTTATTTATTAAGACTTAAACCTCATGAATATTCATGTCACAGAATATAGCATAATTTCCAACGAACCAATCAGCTTGCCTGGTGTGGCGCGATCGGCAAAACATTGCGCTATTGTGAGTTCACTGCGGTCAAGATCATTGACGCAGGTTCGAGACTCGCCTTGAACAATTAGTCAAAGTTCTCTTTTTTATATTGAGGAAAGACTGTAAGGAGGCTGGTTAGAGATAAGGAGGGGGGTAGGTTGGAGAGATCAAGAGAGGGGGGAGAGGCTGGAAAGGGTTTAGGGGGGTAGGTTGGAGAGATCAAGAGAGGGGAGGGAGAGGCTGGAAAGGGATGAGGGGGGTAGGTTGGAGAGATCAAGAGAGGGGGAGAGGCTGGAAAGGGATGAGGGGGATAGGTTGGAGAGATCAAGAGAGGGGAGGGAAAGAGGATAGATAGAGATAAGGAGGGGGATAGGCTGGAGAGATCAAGAGAGGGGGGAGAGGCTGGAAAGGGATGAGGGGGAGAGATCAAGAGAGGGGAGGGAGAGGCTGGATAGAGATGAGGGGGATAGGTTGGATAGATCAAGAGGTGGGGGGGAGGCTGGAAAGGGATGAGGGGGGGGATAGGCTGGAGAGATCGAGAGGGGGGAGAGGCTGGAAAGGGATGAGGGGGATAGGTTGGAGAGATCAAGAGAGGGGAGGGAAAGAGGATAGATAGAGACAAGGAGGGGGAAAGGTTGGAGAGATCAAGAGAGGGGGGAGAGGCTGGAAAGGGATAGGTTGGAGAGATCAAGAAAGGGGGAGGGTAATAGGCTGGATAGAGATGAGAAGGGGATAGGTTTGAGAGATCAAGAGAGGGGGGAAAGAGGCTGGATAGAGATAAGTAGGGGGATAGGCTGGAGAGATCAAGAGGGGGGGGGAGAGGCTGGAAAGGGATGAGGGGGAAAGATCAAGAGAGGGGAGGGAGAGACTGGATAGAGATGAGGGGGATAGGTTGGATAGATCAAGAGATGGGGGAAAGGCTGGAAAGGGATGAGGGGGGGATAGGCTGGAGAGATCGAGAGGGGGGAGAGGCTGGAAAGGGATGAGGGGGGATAGGTTGGAGAGATCAAGAGAGGGGAGGGAAAGAGGATAGATAGAGATAAGGAGGCTGGTTAGAGATAAGGAGGGGGATAGGTTGGAGAGATCAAGAGAGGGGGAGAGGCTAAAAAGGGATGAGGGGGGATAGGTTGGAGAGATCAAGAGAGGGGGAGAGGCTGGAAAGGGATGAGGGGGATAGGTTGGAGAGATCAAGAAAGGGGGAGGGTAATATGCTGGAAAGAGATGAGAAGGGGATAGGTTTGAGAGATCAAGAGAGGTGGGAGGAAAAGAGGCTGGATAGAGATAAGTAGGGGGATAGGCTGGAGAGATCAAGAGAGGGGGAGAGGCTGGAAAGGGATGAGGGGGATAGGTTGGAGAGATCAAGAGAGGGGAGGGAGAGGCTGGATAGAGATGAGGGGGATAGGTTGGAGAGATCAAGAGAGGGGGAGAGGCTGGAAAGGGATGAGGGGGGATAGGTTGGAGAGATCAAGAGAGGGGAGGGAAAGAGGATAGATAGAGATAAGGAGGCTGGTTAGAGATAAGGAGGGGGATATGCTGCAGAGATCAAGAGAGGGGGGAGAGGCTGGAAAGGGATGAGGGGGATAGGTTGGAGAGATCAAGAGAGGGGAGGGAAAGAGGATAGAGATAAGGAGGCTGGTTAGAGATAAGGAGGGGGATATGCTGCAGAGATCAAGAGAGGGGGGAGAGGCTGGAAAGGGATGAGGGGGGATAGGCTGGAGAGATCAAGAGAGGGGGAGAGGCTGGAAAGGGATGAGGGGGATAGGTTGGAGAGATCAAGAGAGGGGAGGGAGAGGCTGGATAGAGATGAGGGGGATAGGTTGGAGAGAACAAGAGAGGGGGGAGAGGCTGGAAAGGGATGAGGGGGATAGTTTGGAGAGATCAAGAGAGGGGAGGGAAAGAGGATAGAGATAAGGAGGCTGGTTAGAGATAAGGAGGGGGATAGGTTGGAGAGAGAGAGGGGAGAGGCTGGAAAGGGATGAGGGGGATAGGTTGGAGAGATCAAAAGAGGGGGAGAGGCTGGAAAGGGATGAGGGGGATAGGTTGGAGAGATCAAGAGAGGGGGAGAGGCTGGAAAGGGATGAGGGGGATAGGTTGGAGAGATCAAGAGAGGGGGAGAGGCTGGAAAGGGATGAGGGGGATAGGTTGGAGAGATCAAGAGAGGGGGAGAGGCTGGAAAGGGATGAGGGGATAGGTTGGAGAGATCAAGAGAGGGGGGAGAGGCTGGAAAGGGATGAGGGGGATAGGTTGGAGAGATCAAGAGAGGGGGGGAGGCTGGAAAGGGATGAGGGAGATAGGTTGGAGAGATCAAGAGAGGGGAGGGAGAGGCTGGAAAGGGATGAGGGGGGTAGGTGTGAGAGATCAAGAGAGGGGGGAGAGGCTGGATAGAGATGAGGGGGATAGGTTGGAGAGATCAAGAGAGGGGGAGAGGCTGGAAAGGGATGAGGGAGATAGGTTGGAGAGATCAAGAGAGGGGAGGGAGAGGCTGGAAAGGGATGAGGGGGGTAGGTGTGAGAGATCAAGAGAGGGGGGAGAGGCTGGAAAGGGATGAGGGGAATAGGTTGGAGAGATCAAGAGAGGGGGAGAGGCTGGAAAGGGATGAGGGGGATAGGTTGGAGAGAACAAGAGAGGGGGAGAGGCTGGAAAGGGATGAGGGGGATAGGTTGGAGAGAACAAGAGAGGGGGAGGGGCTGTAAAGGGATGAGGGGGGATAGGTTGGAGAGATCAAGAGAGGGGAGGGAAAGAGGATAAATAGAGATAAGGAGGCTGGTTAGAGATAAGGAGGGGGATAGGTTGCAGAGATCAAGAGAGGGGGGAGAGGCTGGAAAGGGATGAGGGGGATAGGTTGGAGAGATCAAGAGAGGGGAGGGAAAGAGGATAGAGATAAGGAGGCTGGTTAGAGATAAGGAGGGGGATAGGTTGGAGAGATCAAGAGAGGGGGAGGCTGGAAAGGGATGAGGGGGGATAGGCTGGAGAGATCAAGAGAGGGGGAGAGGCTGGAAAGGGATGAGGGGGATAGGTTGGAGAGATCAAGAGAGGGGAGGGAGAGGCTGGATAGAGATGAGGGGGGATAGTTTGGAGAGATCAAGAGAGGGGAGGGAAAGAGGATAGAGATAAGGAGGCTGGTTAGAGATAAGGAGGGGGATAGGTTGGAGAGATCAAGAGAGGGGGAGAGGCTGGAAAGGGATGAGGGGGGATAGGTTGGAGAGATCAAGAGAGGGGGAGAGGTTGGAAAGGGATGAGGGGGATAGGTTGGAGAGATCAAGAGAGGGGGAGAGGCTGGAAAGGGATGAGGGGGATAGGTTGGAGAGATCAAGAGAGGGGGAGAGGCTGGAAAGGGATGAGGGGGATAGGTTGGAGAGATCAAGAGAGGGGGAGAGGCTGGAAAGGGATGAGGGAGATAGGTTGGAGAGATCAAGAGAGGGGAGGGAGAGGCTGGAAAGGGATGAGGGGGATAGGTGTGAGAGATCAAGAGAGGGGGGAGAGGCTGGAAAGGGATGAGGGGGATAGGTTGGAGAGATCAAGAGAGGAGGAGAGGCTGGAAAGGGATGAGGGGGATAGGTTGGAGAGATCAAGAGAGGGGGAGAGGCTGGAAAGGGATGAGGGGGATAGGTTGGAGAGAACAAGAGAGGGGGGAGAGGCTGGAAAGGGATGAGGGGGATAGGTTGGAGAGAACAAGAGAGGGGGAGAGGCTGGAAAGGGATGAGGGGATAGGTTGGAGAGATCAAGAGAGGGGGAGTGGCTGGAAAGGGATGAGGGGGATAGGTTGGAGAGATCAAGAGAGGGGAGGGAGAGGCTGGATAGGGATGAGGGGGATAGGTTGGAGAGAACAAGAGAGGGGGAGAGGCTGGAAAGGGATGAGGGGGGATAGGTTGGAGAGATCAAGAGAG
This sequence comes from Lytechinus pictus, assembly GCF_037042905.1. Classification (NCBI taxonomy): domain Eukaryota; kingdom Metazoa; phylum Echinodermata; class Echinoidea; order Temnopleuroida; family Toxopneustidae; genus Lytechinus; species Lytechinus pictus. The sequence goes on along the minus strand of NC_087254.1, from coordinate 34,155,342 downwards.
GGGAGGGAAAGAGGATAGATAGAGATAAGGAGGCTGGTTAGAGATAAGGAGGGGGATAGGTTGGAGAGATCAAGAGAGGGGGAGAGGCTAAAAAGGGATGAGGGGGGATAGGTTGGAGAGATCAAGAGAGGGGGAGAGGCTGGAAAGGGATGAGGGGGATAGGTTGGAGAGATCAAGAAAGGGGGAGGGTAATATGCTGGATAGAGATGAGAAGGGGATAGGTTTGAGAGATCAAGAGAGGTGGGAGGAAAAGAGGCTGGATAGAGATAAGTAGGGGGATAGGCTGGAGAGATCAAGAGAGGGGGAGAGGCTGGAAAGGGATGAGGGGGATAGGTTGGAGAGATCAAGAGAGGGGAGGGAGAGGCTGGATAGAGATGAGGGGGATAGGTTGGAGAGATCAAGAGAGGGGGAGAGGCTGGAAAGGGATGAGGGGGGATAGGTTGGAGAGATCAAGAGAGGGGAGGGAAAGAGGATAGATAGAGATAAGGAGGCTGGTTAGAGATAAGGAGGGGGATATGCTGCAGAGATCAAGAGAGGGGGGAGAGGCTGGAAAGGGATGAGGGGGATAGGTTGGAGAGATCAAGAGAGGGGAGGGAAAGAGGATAGAGATAAGGAGGCTGGTTAGAGATAAGGAGGGGGATATGCTGCAGAGATCAAGAGAGGGGGGAGAGGCTGGAAAGGGATGAGGGGGGATAGGCTGGAGAGATCAAGAGAGGGGGAGAGGCTGGAAAGGGATGAGGGGGATAGGTTGGAGAGATCAAGAGAGGGGAGGGAGAGGCTGGATAGAGATGAGGGGGATAGGTTGGAGAGAACAAGAGAGGGGGGAGAGGCTGGAAAGGGATGAGGGGGATAGTTTGGAGAGATCAAGAGAGGGGAGGGAAAGAGGATAGAGATAAGGAGGCTGGTTAGAGATAAGGAGGGGGATAGGTTGGAGAGAGAGAGGGGAGAGGCTGGAAAGGGATGAGGGGGATAGGTTGGAGAGATCAAAAGAGGGGGAGAGGCTGGAAAGGGATGAGGGGGATAGGTTGGAGAGATCAAGAGAGGGGGAGAGGCTGGAAAGGGATGAGGGGGATAGGTTGGAGAGATCAAGAGAGGGGGAGAGGCTGGAAAGGGATGAGGGGGATAGGTTGGAGAGATCAAGAGAGGGGGAGAGGCTGGAAAGGGATGAGGGGATAGGTTGGAGAGATCAAGAGAGGGGGGAGAGGCTGGAAAGGGATGAGGGGGATAGGTTGGAGAGATCAAGAGAGGGGGGGAGGCTGGAAAGGGATGAGGGAGATAGGTTGGAGAGATCAAGAGAGGGGAGGGAGAGGCTGGAAAGGGATGAGGGGGGTAGGTGTGAGAGATCACGAGAGGGGGGAGAGGCTGGATAGAGATGAGGGGGATAGGTTGGAGAGATCAAGAGAGGGGGAGAGGCTGGAAAGGGATGAGGGAGATAGGTTGGAGAGATCAAGAGAGGGGAGGGAGAGGCTGGAAAGGGATGAGGGGGGTAGGTGTGAGAGATCAAGAGAGGGGGGAGAGGCTGGAAAGGGATGAGGGGAATAGGTTGGAGAGATCAAGAGAGGGGGAGAGGCTGGAAAGGGATGAGGGGGATAGGTTGGAGAGAACAAGAGAGGGGGAGAGGCTGGAAAGGGATGAGGGGGATAGGTTGGAGAGAACAAGAGAGGGGGAGGGGCTGTAAAGGGATGAGGGGGGATAGGTTGGAGAGATCAAGAGAGGGGAGGGAAAGAGGATAAATAGAGATAAGGAGGCTGGTTAGAGATAAGGAGGGGGATAGGTTGCAGAGATCAAGAGAGGGGGGAGAGGCTGGAAAGGGATGAGAGGGATAGGTTGGAGAGATCAAGAGAGGGGAGGGAAAGAGGATAGAGATAAGGAGGCTGGTTAGAGATAAGGAGGGGGATAGGTTGGAGAGATCAAGAGAGGGGGAGGCTGGAAAGGGATGAGGGGGGATAGGCTGGAGAGATCAAGAGAGGGGGAGAGGCTGGAAAGGGATGAGGGGGATAGGTTGGAGAGATCAAGAGAGGGGAGGGAGAGGCTGGATAGAGATGAGGGGGGATAGTTTGGAGAGATCAAGAGAGGGGAGGGAAAGAGGATAGAGATAAGGAGGCTGGTTAGAGATAAGGAGGGGGATAGGTTGGAGAGATCAAGAGAGGGGGGAGAGGCTGGAAAGGGATGAGGGGGGATAGGTTGGAGAGATCAAGAGAGGGGGAGAGGTTGGAAAGGGATGAGGGGGATAGGTTGGAGAGATCAAGAGAGGGGGAGAGGCTGGAAAGGGATGAGGGGGATAGGTTGGAGAGATCAAGAGAGGGGGAGAGGCTGGAAAGGGATGAGGGGGATAGGTTGGAGAGATCAAGAGAGGGGGAGAGGCTGGAAAGGGATGAGGGAGATAGGTTGGAGAGATCAAGAGAGGGGAGGGAGAGGCTGGAAAGGGATGAGGGGGATAGGTGTGAGAGATCAAGAGAGGGGGGAGAGGCTGGAAAGGGATGAGGGGGATAGGTTGGAGAGATCAAGAGAGGAGGAGAGGCTGGAAAGGGATGAGGGGGATAGGTTGGAGAGATCAAGAGAGGGGGAGAGGCTGGAAAGGGATGAGGGGGATAGGTTGGAGAGAACAAGAGAGGGGGGAGAGGCTGGAAAGGGATGAGGGGGATAGGTTGGAGAGAACAAGAGAGGGGGAGAGGCTGGAAAGGGATGAGGGGATAGGTTGGAGAGATCAAGAGAGGGGGAGTGGCTGGAAAGGGATGAGGGGGATAGGTTGGAGAGATCAAGAGAGGGGAGGGAGAGGCTGGATAGGGATGAGGGGGATAGGTTGGAGAGAACAAGAGAGGGGGAGAGGCTGGAAAGGGATGAGGGGGGATAGGTTGGAGAGATCAAGAGAGGGGAGGGAAAGAGGATAGAGATAAGGAGGCTGGTTAGAGATAAGGAGGGGAATAGGTTGGAGAGATCAAGAGAGGGGGGAGAGGCTGGAAAGGGATGAGGGGGGATAGGTTGGAGAGATCAAGAAAGGGGGAGGGTAATAGGCTGGATAGAGATGAGAAGGGGATAGGTTTGAGAGATCAAGAGAGGGGGGGAAGAAAAGAGGCTGGATAGAGATAAGTAGGGGGGTAGGCTGGAGAGATCAAGAGAGGGGGAGAGGCTGGAAAGGGATGAGGGGGGATAGGTTGGAGAGATCAAGAAAGGGGAGGATAATAGGCTGGATAGAGATGAGGAGGGGGTAGGTTGGAGAGATCAAGAGAGGGGGGAGTAGGTTGGAGAGATCAAGAGAGGGGAAAAAGGAAAGAGACTGGATAGAGATGAGGGGGGGGATAGGTTAGAGATCAAGAGAGGGGGTAGGTTGGAGAGATCAAGAGAGAGGAAGAGAAAGAGGCTGGATAGAGATGAGGGGGGGTAGGTTAGAGATCAAGAGAGGGGGGTAGGTTGGAGAGATCAAGAGAGAGGAAGAGAAAGAGGCTGGATAGAGATGAGGGGGGGGAAGGTTGGAGAGATCAAGAGAGGGGGAGGGAGAGAGGCTGGATAGAGATGAGGGGGGTAGGTTGGAGAGATCAAGAGAGGGGAGGGAAAGAGGCTGGATAGAGATGAGGATGGGCTGGAGAGATCAAGAGAGGGGAGGGAAAGAGGCTGGATAGAGATGAGGGGGGTTAGGTTGGAGAGATCAAGAGAGGGGGAGGGAAATAGGCTGGATAGAGATGAGGATGGGCTGGAGAGATCAAGAGAGGGGGAATAAAAGAGTCTGGATAGAGATAAGGGGGAGGGGAGAAGGTTGGAGAGATCAAGAGTAAGGGAGGAAAAGAGGCTGGATAATGACCAGGAGGGGGTAGGTTGTAGAGATCAAGAGAAAGTGGGGGGATGGGCTGGATAAATTAAAGCAGAGGGAGGCTGAGAAATTTGGCAGTCCGGAGATTTGGCGACGTCATAGACAAGCTCCTCCATATGCTGTGTGATATATACTCCCAAAATTTTCTCACAAATTTGAAAGTTATATTTGTGCAGAGTATATATTATCAGACACATCAATTCATACTCTTTTCAATAAGAAACATTTGTAATCATATTCTACTAAAAAATGAATTTATGGACTTTATATTACATGAAATAGGGGGAAGCTACTTACATATGACATCACAAATCTAAAACTTTAAAAATGTATAACTCTTACCCTTTGATGGATTTTCATATTACAAAAATCACCATCTTATTTCTCTAATTTTCTGCTTTTATGAAAACCAACTTATTGGACAATGGAAATGTCACAAAAATATGCCAAATCTATGGAATCTCCAACATATAAGTAATTTCAAATCGCGAAAGACGAATTTAAAGACGACACGAAGCAAAAGAGTACACATGACAAGGAAATTAGAAATTATATACTTTTTATTCATTTATTTTTTTGTGATTGCAGTATGACACTATTTGAACAAATAAGTGTTCATCCGGTACTACAGGTAAACTTATATTATAAGTCATAGTATTGATGGCAAAAAGAAGCTGCTGAAAACTGCTTATCTAATAAAAGAGAGCCAATGGAGTAAATTATAAAGTCAAAAAGGGGCCTAAGCTTTCGATCCTAGCAGAATCTTCGTCGGAGGCAAAATGACAAACATATAAAGTGGAACAACCATAATATAGACCACAAACAGTACAGCAACACTAGAAACAAGGAGACAAAAGGGGCATTAGTGAGTAGAGAAGACCAATCAGGTTAGTGAAGGGGATGAAAGAAAAGGAGTAGGCAGACACAAAGGGAAGTTAGTGTAAGTAAGGCCAAGAGGGATTAAGATAATGAGGCAGGCAACATCAAACAGGATCTGGAACAAAACAGTGATAGAGGGATGAATAACTAGAGAATTAGTGAGAGGTGGGTCAAACAGGTTACAAAGAAAGGCTTAATAAACTGGTGCATAAGAGTGGGGGGAAAAAAGAAGAAAAAGAATGGGGAACAACTGATAATGTGCAAAAGACATATAAATATAGATGAAAAAGTTCATCTATATTTATATGTCTTTTGCACATTATCAGTTGTTCCCCATTCTTTTTCTTCTTTTTTCCCCCCACTCTTATGCACCAGTTTATTAAGCCTTTCTTTGTAACCTGTTTGACCCACCTCTCACTAATTCTCTAGTTATTCATCCCTCTATCACTGTTTTGTTCCAGATCCTGTTTGATGTTGCCTGCCTCATTATCTTAATCCCTCTTGGCCTTACTTACACTAACTTCCCTTTGTGTCTGCCTACTCCTTTTCTTTCATCCCCTTCACTAACCTGATTGGTCTTCTCTACTCACTAATGCCCCTTTTGTCTCCTTGTTTCTAGTGTTGCTGTAGCTTGTTTGTGGTCTATATTATGGTTGTTCCACTTTATATGTTTGTCATTTTGCCTCCGACAAAGATTCTGCTAGGATCGAAAGCTTAGGCCCCTTTTTGACTTTATAAGTCATAGTATTTGCGTAAGTCAAGACAAATTATTGGACCAAAATCACCTCAGCACCTAATTTCCTGGGAGGGGCAGAGTTGTCTCAAGTACTGTGTTGACCTGGACCATTGCACATACAGTGGTGCTCAAAAGTTAGTGAACCCCACCAGAAATTGAACCTATTTATTAGTGTTCATGTTCTGCCATGTTTTAGATATTTGATTGTGAAGTCAGCTAGGTGATAAAATATCAAATTCAATAAAAATCTGTTGCTCTAGGCTCGACAAACATCTTAGTGTTGTTGTCCACATTCAACACTCAGCAAGGAATACATTTTGTGGTGGGGTTCACTAACTTTTGAGCACAACTGCATACTGTGGTCAAACTGGACCAATCTCTATGAATCAAGAGCATCAGGTGATTCACAAGGACTTATATTTGTGCTCATGTATTATGAAATGCACAAATTACACACATTGAATAGGGTTATCAATGAATTGATCACACAGATGGTGAGATAAAGATTCTTCCTTAAAATCATGCCATATGCAGACGTCTTTACTATCAGAGAGACTTATGGTAGCTTGGCTGTTACAGCTAGTTCAATTTCATTTTTAATTTCAAAACTCCCTTATTATACATACAGGTACCAGATAATCAACATGATACAAAGTGTAAAGCCAGTTGCACACTGCACAATCCGTTGAGATCTGATTTTCAAAGAAATCGTAATAGCCATGGGCGTCAATCGGTAAGGGACGGGGGGGACGTGTCCCCCCATGATTTTTTTCAGGGGGGGACACAATATCAAATGCCCCCCCCCCATGATTTTTTTCAGGGGGGGACACAATATCAAATGTCCCCCCCCCCCCCCATGGTTTTGTCACAAAAGAAGTGTGACCATCTGGGGGGGAATATGTGCATACCTTCTCTAGGAAATGAGAGTTGATTCCCCTTAAAAAATATAAAGAAAAAAAAACCAACTGTCATGTAACTTTTCGATGCAATTAACGGTGGGTAAATTCGCATTCAAAGGCAGCGCAGCTAGCCGTCTATGAGCCGTTCCTGTACATACGACGCCGGGGTACACGCGAGCACCCACATGGAGACCCGCACGTGCGTGGTGGGTTTTTTTCATGTGGGTAAGCATGGCATGACATACGGTACATATAGCGGTAGAGTATGACGAAAGTGTAATGGATCTGGAAAGAACGTACGTTCGTACGCGTACGGTACTGGTACTTTCAGCGAATCAGAAGACAGAAGCTTTTGCCGTTAAGGGCCGGGTACGATCCATTCATGTGAGGCAGAAAGATCTTTCAGTGCTCTGAGGTGGGTGAAAACTTGGTTGAGGAACACAATGAAGCAAGACAGATTGAACCATCTGATGGTTTGTCATGTGCATCGTGACAAGTTAGCTGAAATAAATTTACATGATATAGCAGTATCATTTGCTCGCAATTGTGAATCAAGAAGGCACATTTTTGGTAGGATGAGATATACCTATTAAATTTAACGAAGTAAAGAGTGCTAAGTAATATGGCTCCATTCATGGGTACCCCAAGTAAAAAAAATGTATGCACCCCTTCAAGGGTAAGTCCACTCCAACAAAAGTTAATTGAAGAAAGAGAGAGAGAGAGACAGAGAAAAAAAAAATAAACTGAAAATTTCCTCAAAATTGGATGTAAAATAAGAATTTTGGTATGTTCAAAAATTTCTTTTTCATAAAACAGTTATATGCATAACAAGGGTGAAATGCAAATGAGACAGTGGATGTCACACACTCACTATTTCCTTTGTATTTTATTACATACGGTGTATACTATTTCAATATTTGCAATTTTGAAAATAACAAAGCTCTTTATTTTCGACATGTTCAGGGACAAATCAAACCCTGTTTAAATACAGAATGAAGAAAAATTATGATATTTCACATTTCTTTTGTAGTCTTTTTTTTATTTTTGTTGGGGTGGATTTGCCCTTTAAAATTTAAAATGTCATTTTTATAATGAAACTGACTTGGTTCTTAAAGGGATGCAAAAGAGAAGCTGAAAACAGTATTATTAAAAAGGTGATCAAAATTTTAAGAGTTAATATTTCAAGATTTTAAAATATTACATGTTAAATTAGCCAAATTGATACCTTTTTGTTTTTGTTTTTTTTTAACCAATGACACCATGCATGACTGAACAAATTAATCAGATAGACAACATGTATAAATTCCATTTTTGCAAGGTATGGCAAGTATGAGATGAATCTATCACTGATATGCCTCACTGAGCTGAATGATTTCTTTGTTACTGAATGTGGTTACTATGAATAATCCTTTTAATAAGGATATTTTAATATGCAAGGCTGAAAAGGTTGCTTTGCCGGGCTGATCAGTCAGCCCCATTTAACCACCCATTTTGTCTTTCAGCTTCATTGGTTCAGACATGAGCGGTGTAAATTGTATTAGTAAGGTACCAGGAAAAAGATTAGGGGTTGCTCTTTTATTTTTTTCTGGTAAATTTCTTTTCTGATATTCATTAATCTCTGACTAGGATGAATCCTCTTAATATATGGATAAACTTTTTTTATACAGACTGTACTTTGGAGCAAAGGACACAAGTTGTACCTTCACTACACTGACCACTTGTTGACATGTTTATGGCCAGCAGGCGCGGATCCAGGAGGGGACCGAGCCGGCCCCAGCCCCCCCCCCCCTGTTTTTTTACAACCTGCAGAAAAAAGTGTACTCTTTAACTTGATAGAAACTATGAAAAACAGAAAGAAAAGTAAGAAAGAGGTATCACACCCATTGCTTGTGTAATAAATCCCATTCAAGAGGATTAATGGCACTTATATATCCAGTTCTGAAATCAATATGCACACAATATTTTAGCTCGCACATCAAGCTTTCATTATTTTGTTTGATTTAAACAAATTGTTTATCAAAATTTTCGGTGCGCAGCGCGCGCTCGCATTGTTTAATTTGTGAGTTACCCATCCTCTTTGAAAATTCTTACCAAAATTTGTCAAAATGCTCCTTTATCATGTCAGTAAATCAACAAATTAAGCTTGTGCTTCACGCTCGCATGTAATTGTTTGTGAACACACAACTTGTTCTTTATTTAAATAAAAACGCGCTTAGATTGTCCAGTTTTCAGGTCGGAATATCAAAAAAATTTGAGCTCGCGCTTCGCACTCTCATTATTTAATAGGTGATACTTGTACCCTCTTCATTAATCACTAAAGAGGAGTCCTAATTGAGTCCCTTTTCACGTTACTATAATAAAATTTCGGCTCGCGCTTTGCACTCGCATTGTTTAGTTGGATACTTATCTTTTTTCATGATTATAAAATCTCCTCAGAATCTTCAGGTCTAAGGAGATAAAATATCAAATAATTTGAGCTCGCGCTTTGCGCTCGCTTTATATATTAAGACCACATGAGATACCTTATTTTGTTTATAACAATAAAAACTAACATATTCTTAAAACTTCATTCTTTAGTTAGGACTACCCCCTGAAAAACCAACAAAAAAAATCAGATTATAGCGGCAAATCGAGAAAAATGTTGATGAAAATATTTTTCGGGGCCCCCCCTATTGGCGAAAGCTGGATCCGCCCCTGGCCAGGGAGTGGAAGTAACTGGTATCAAAGTGTAATCCACTGAAGATAGTGAGTAATGTAAGGCAAAGAAGGAGGATGAAATTTGGAAGATACTACACCTCTACTACAAGTTATTGGACTAATGATGAAAATAATATGTCATATTCTTGAAGTTTGAATAAAATATGACAAGTGATGCATTTTATTTTGAGTTTATTTATACATTATTATTCATGTCACAATGTAACATAACCAGGCAACTTGATTTTCATGGAGAAAAATTTCAGTATTTAATAGATATGTTCATTAAGCTTCTTAACATTCTTGTTGAAAGCATGATAAAGGCATCCTTTCATATAGTTTTCATATATTCAAAGGTCAAATTGAAGGAAACAAAGTCAGAAAGAGGTTGCGTGTGGGTGGGTGTGTTTGTGTGTGTGGTGGGATAGAGAGAGGGGGGGTACGTGGAGAGAGGGAGAAAGAAGACAGGCTTCAGCAATACGTCATGGTATTAACTTTGAAAGTATACCTATAAAAGTGACATGCTTGCATGTTGCTATTGTGTCCCCCCCATGCTCAAGTTTGGATTGACGCCCATGGTAATAGCGTTTGATATAAAGATTCCAGATTTTTACTCTACTCTCACAACGAAGCTACAGCAAAGCAGAATTCTGATTTAGAACTCCTAGCAACTTCAAACAATGTATTTATTCTTGGGACTTTCATATTCAATGCCAAATATGATTCTTTTTTAAAATAAAAAATAGCAATGTAGTCAGAAAGTGCAGTGTGCAACAGGCTTACGGTTCACAACAATAAAGTAAACATATGTCTATAATTAAGTATAAGATAGAAAACAAGAAATACTGTACAAGTCTTGTAATTAGCAGACCCTGTAATATGCCACATTAATAGCAGGACAACAATAACCAATCACAAACTGTGAGGGGAGGAGTAAGCCTTATAAATCAATTAAACAATCGAACTTAATTAGTTACTATGGCAACTCAAAAAGCTATTTCCTACCGCAGACATATTCATCAGAAAGGATGCTCACAGCATCATTTAAATTAAATACGGTATCATGTCCTGGATTTAGCCTAGCTGTCATAGTGTATAATAAAACCTTTCACGAATTAAGAGTCACACAATGTCAATTCAATTGACCAGGGTGGGGAGTGCCAAACAGATTCTTATTTTCTTAAATGGCATTAGTACAGTGGCCATGCTTTTGGTGCAAGATGCAGTTTACAGTCCAGTGATATCTACCAAATATAGGTCCAAAATAATTCCTTTAATATGTTGCAATTGTATGTAATATTCTTTTAAAGATTGATAACATAACAGTAATCTAAAACATATCCCTCATGTATTTGTTGTTCAAAATTGACCGAAACTCCTCACTTAGCCTCCAGTGAGGCAATTCAACTAAAGAATGAGCAAAATGATGTGTATTGTTTGTATGTTTTTTAATACAGTGAAGTGGATCATAAGGTCATTTCAGACTGCCTCAAAGTTTGTCAGTTCAGGTATTTTCTGATCGGGAAATTCGCTCTGACCTACCCCGATCAGAAAATACCCGATATTTTGGCAGTGTGAAAGCAAATCATGCGTAACATCCCCAAAAGAAATATGTACTAATAGAAGCTACTTGACAGGAACTTTCGCAGGAATTTTCAAAGGTACTGGGTATTTTGGCAGTCTGAAAGTCAAATACGAGAACTTGTATCTAATCGATCACTGCAAAAAACTGAATTTCTGGTGAATAGTGCACGCTTGATATATGCATGCAATAAGCAGACATGAAAAGCCAGCCGTCAGCATGCAGCGAGGGCTACAAACACTTACGGTTCAGTCTAGTGACTTGGCGGTTATTCTGTATTGCTAGTTTGACTAAATAAAGGCTACAGGTTTTTCTTTTATATTTTTTAAGTTTAAGTTCCTACATACCAGTACAATCTGAAGTAGAAATGACATCGCACTGGAGTGAAGAGCCCACCAAAGCTTTAATTTTGATGTGGCAAGAGGAGGAGGTTTACATAGCAGTGGCCTCCTCGAGCAAACGCAACAAAACAATATACGACACCCCGGCTGCCCGTCTGGCGAGCCTAGGTTCGAAAGAACACCAGTCCAAATTAAAAATAAATTGAACGACACCCAAGAGGGATTACAAGAGTGCAGCTGACAACAGATGGAGTGGGAGGGGAAAAACTTCTTGCCGGTACTTTGCCATGATGGACAAGGTTCTAGGGTGCCAAGCGAGTGTAAATCCCTGTGGTGTCCTAGACACTGGATCTGGCAATCTTACTCTTAGTATGTTTTGCCAGACAAACAAGAAGAAGTGAAAGATGATCAGACTGAATGAATTAATTATTGGTCCCTTTCATGTAAAAAAAAAAAAAATTAAAAAAATTGATGATTTTTGAAGACCCTAACTGGTGTATTATTTTTATCATTATCACAGCCACAAATTCTTGCATCCTGTTACACCCTCGATTTGTATAAATCAGATACAAAGATGTCCGACCTGGCTTTTGAATGCCTCATGGTCAAGCAACACCGGATTGCTTTTTGGAAGGGGCACTGGAGATAGGTTCGTCTCCAGTACTGGCTCCAAAAAAGCACTCAACATTCAAGGATCAGGAGTGGTTGATGCAAAATGTCCCCATAACTGTCTATGGATAGGCTACCGACTTTCTGGGCCAGCCAGAGGACTTGTGGTGTCTCAGAGTTAGGACGAGATTTCTCTGTCGACGATACGTTCTGGGATCAGCACACCCACAAGCTGATCAAAAGCCTTGGTATGGCCATTGAGAATATTAAAGGTGTTGGTTTTACATCTTTGCGGGTTGTTAGGGGATCCTTTATTGACATCGGTCAGCCAGGATGTTAGGTGGCTGGTAGTGGAGCATTGTTCCGAAAGGGTATTTCAGACAATAATTCATTTATGTCCATTGTTCTTAGGTAAGAACCAAGTATGATGATAAGGAATTGATTGAGAAAGCATTCAGCCTGAATTGTTTTCTTTGCCAAGAAAATGAGTTATCAGGATCAATGGCAAACTATAAAGAGTGCTCAAGAGTTTATACAGCAGTGGATATTCTAGAGCAGGGGAATGAACCAGACCAGCCAGAAAAAAACTTTTCAGGTTGACTGTACTTGTAGAAAAAGGGTGCAAGCAGAAGACACTGGAGCTCCTCTGATTAAGGAAGTGCTTGGGGTTTAATAGTATTGGCTGCACAAAATGTAGCTGTGACAGCAAACACTTCGCAGAAGCAGGAATTTATTAGATATAATGTACATTTAAAAAAATCAAAATAGCTCTCTTGCGATTTAATAGATCTATTGTTTTGTTTGGTCGTTAATGATTGCTTAAATTCTAAGTAACTTTTTCACGGAGGAGGCCTCTCTCGCGTAGTTCCAGAGGAAGCTCTGTGAAGAGCGTCCGACGCTTATCGGTGAGGTCGGTATTGATTACAATTATCCAAAACTGGAGAACCAGAGGGGTCTCCGTAATCGCATCCTGCGTATGGGGGTGTCCGGAAGGGTTCTTATCCTTCACATACGAGGGAACAAGGAGGATGACCCAATGGGTACCATACCTTCGCGTGAGGTTCGCTGCATGCTCGTGGCGGCATGTGTAAGTCGCTATCAGCGCATCCATTTGCAATGTTGTGGACTCTACCTTCAGGAGATCACCCAACGGTGCAATGCATTTCCCGAATGTTGTTTCGGGTTGGCCGGAACGGTTTTCGGTTTCAGTACAACCCGAAAGGATGGGGTTCTTCGAATACTGGGTGACCTCTCCTGCTGGAGACTGACTCGCCTTATTTGGCGGTCCACGATGTACATCAGGGCCATTGCACAGGAGGTAGCTCGCCTTCGCCGCGATACGCTGGAGTTCATACTTCGTCGCACCCGGGAAAATGCCTTCGGGGGGGGGGGGGTGTTTCATCAATATTGTTGCGCGACAACTGTCAGCGCTGACTAAATTGCATTTCACGAAACTCTCGGAGAACCTCTGACTATTGTCAGAAGATTTTTATTTTACAAAACGTCTTGAACGAGGTTCGCTGACTAATTAGGCCACACCCACTACCAAAACGAGCGGTCGCGATATTTTAACAAAAATTTCTACACGGTGTAGTTTGTGCGATGGTGACGATGACTGGGGAAAACAACCTAGTAGGGGAGCTGGAGGAGGTAGCCGTAAGTGAAACTTGTTAAAATTTCATTCATATAACATTTAACGTGTTTTAGATATTTATGGTGCATGGATTTTTAAACAAATCCCCCCAATCGACATGATCGTTGAATTATGGTAGCATAAATTTTGGTAGCCCCATACCTGTGTTTCTGTGTCTGTACTTAGATTAAATGAGTTCGTATAGTACACTGAAAGCAAAATATGTTCCGTAGGCGCAGTAATTTTTGACAAATTAATACAAATTTTTTAAGGATATCTCTGTTGTTGTTTCCACACCCAAATGATCTCCTCGGTATACTCTCAGTGTGTCTGTCACAAGGTTGATTAACGCAGGGAGCTCCCGGAGTCCCGCTTACCTTGTAATTTTTTTGGCCATAGGCATTAGTAGACACGGGACTAGGGTCATTTATGCCTTATGGTCAGAAATTATGCACTTACCACGATTATATGGATGAAGGTCTAACGTGAGGCAGTATCCTGACTGGAACCTCAAAAAAACCCGAAAAGTTCTCTCCTTCTACCCCAGTCTCGATCGGCCATTTTGTTATGAATTTTGAAAGAATTAGGAGAGGTATCGTGACAGAACTTTTCGGTTTTTTGAGGTTCCAGTCAGGATACTGCCACACGTTAGACCTTCATCCATATAATCGTGGTAAGTGCATAATTTCTGTTTTCACAATTCAGTTTGATAAATATTTTGACCATAAATGACCCTAGTCCCGTGTCTATGGCCAAATACACGGTAAGCTCCCTGGGTTAAAGCTTGATGAGGTCAGTGTCGCTGTCACTGACTAGTTACTAGTTAGGCCCCCCGGCCCTAGCTACTAGTACTAGACTCTAGTATAGACTAGAGATAGCAAGTCCAAGTTGCTGTAAACGCTGTTATTTTCACGGGATTAATTTTTCGCACTTGGCGGCTTCAAAACAAATTCGCGGATTCTTAAATTTGCGCTGCACACTCCATAATCGCAAAGTCACTTCCTTCTTGCCGATCTGTTAATGGTTTTAATTAAAATTTCAGCAACGAAATTGTATTTTCTGATCATAATTCTAGTTGCAACTCCAGCCATGAAAACTTCTTTGCACTGTGCAAGTGACCCTGCCTTGAGGTACTAGTAATGACTAGTGTTTGGGTGAGTGTTTGTGTTATGTATACTAATATGCATGCATATACCCAAATCTCCATACTTTGTCATTTTTTGTGTATTTTGTGTATTTTTATTTTTTTTGGAACAGGAGGTCGGGAGAACAAGCTACAATGAGAACATGGTTGCGCTCATAGCAAGTTACATCAAGTTTAACTATAAAGAGTTGTATCCGAGGATGGATAAGCCAAATGTGAGTATTTATCTTATCTGTTGTGAAGTCATATTGTACTGTGGCTGAACGATCTTCATTAATTATCTGTATGTCAAGATCTCAACTCATATTAATGTGAAAAAATTCCTAAAATAATGTTTTTAAGTATTACAGTATGACTATGAGTAAGATATGCAAATTTATTTGTGAAAAACCTTATTTGCATATTTAAAACAAAATTTTACATGGGATTATAAATTCTAATTTTATTTCAAATTTCAGCTCTGTAAGATTTTAGATCTAACAAAGAAAAATTGTTAATGCAAAATTTCCGTGTATTTCCTTATTTTTATAATTTCTTACATATTTCTGTGTTTCTCATTTTTTTTTCATTGAAAGTTTGTTAGAATGAGAAATTATCCCCCTTCTATGAATTTCATCTTCCATTGACTTTGTACAAAAAGTGTTAAAAAATACACAATTTTTTGCATGACAATGACTGGTTCAAAGTCACTTGTAGTCTTAACGCTGTACTTGTATGTCCCGAATTCAATTTCAAAAGTTGCGTGAGACTTAATAAACTAAAATCATAAAATTTTGCATCATCACGTTTACTTGTTAAGGGGTTAATGATAAAGAATGTACTAGTACTTTGTATATGGCAGTAATTGTATTTTTTTTAATTTCAGACAAAAGGACGTTTATTATCAGCAAGGGAAACTGCAGTGGAGTGCCTGCAAAGTCAGGGTGTTCCCCTCTCTAAAGGGAAAAAGACGGCCGGGGCACATTTGAAGGATGTACGGCAGAAGATGGTGTCTCGAGCGAAGAAGTATCGGGATCAAAGAGGAAAGACAGGTGAAAATCCATTCTATCATTACCAGATATCAGAAGTACAGACAGACAAAATACTACAGATAAATGCACGAGTTATACATTACAAAGTTGTAGGTAGTATTAATCGCCGGGAGAGATCACTTACCCTCAATACTAACTTATTTCAAAACAGCACGAGAAGTGGACATGACCAAAGAATAATCTTGCTGTACGGGACATTGTACTGATCATGGATGAATTGCCAAGAAATCAGAGGTTGATGGGTAGGATAGTAGAGACATAAGCTGGTAGAGTCAGTTCTAGTCAGGACTGCAAAGGTGAAAACCAAGTCAACCACACTAGTGAGACCAGTGCATAAATTATGTTTGATTGAATCTTCCCAACAAGAGAGATGAGATGGACACTTAACAGTCTAGGAGGCGCGATAGCTCAGTCGGTAGAGCGGGGGTTTCGGATTCCGGTGACCCGGGTTCGATTCCCAAGTGGTGCGCTAGTGCCCTTTGGTAAGGCATTTATCCTCATTACCAGGTCCCTCGGAGAGGACCTTAAGCCGTTGGTCCACTGGTTGCTTGCTCACAGGCATTTGTGCTTTCTTAGCAGTCAGGTAAAACAACCTCGGTATAACAAGATGGACGCTTTACGATGGACGCAATATGATGCATGCTTTAATGGTTATTCAGCGATAAGAAGGAGGCTATATGGTTATTTCAACATGATAAATGGACGCTCGAGTGATCATAAGAGAAAGATATGGACGCTTTCGCAGTATTGATATGATGGACGCCCATTTGAAATAAGCCAAGAGATCACTATGGGGAGGATTTATTCAGCAAAAAGTATGCTATTGAAACAACCAAAAATATCAATTGAGATCTGGTAATGAGGTTATACTAAATTTGAAGATTTTTTAAGTCAGGTAACATGGTGAATTGGTTGGAAAGTGTCAAGTCTATTTACTTTACATTTAAGGGGCCAGAATGCTATGGACAGAACATGTTTTGATTACCTTGTCATAGATTTGTTAGTTTGGTGACGTCAGCAGCGAGGAATATTTACATTTTGCCCAGGAGGGCGTTTCTCGTTGGAGTCTGAAAATTCATGCTAATCTATGCCAGATCTATGTTATTTGTACTAAATGTTAACATAATTCTCTCTCGGCCCTCATCACCCAATCAAGAATTCAGCACAGATGAGTTAAGATACCATCAGCGTTTATTGACTTCACAATAACTTCAAAATTCAACAGTCCAACAGTGACGTTAATGACAAATAATCGACGATCATAACGTTGACATTCTAGACTGCATATTTATGATTCTTAATTTTGTTTCTTAAATGCAGATTGAATCATCAATTGTCATCAGTTATCGTCATCGTCATGACCGTCGATTATTTGTCATTAACCTCATTGTTGGATTGTTGAATTTTGAAGTTATTGTGAAGTCAATCTTAACTCATCTGTGCTGGATTCTTGATTTGGGGATGAGGGCTGAGAGATAATTATGTTAACAATAAGCATTTATTCCCTGTGTAACATGTATAAAAATATATCTATCTCATAATGAATGTCTGTAGTGCTTCTACCAATATAACTTGATAAAAATGTAAACTTACAATTCCTAAACATTTAAATGAAAATGAATAAATTTCTTCCAATCTTGAATGAGTGTATCTATTTCCCATATGATTTTTCATTAAATTTTTAAACAAATTTTCTGTTTCCATGTATTTCATGACAGGTCGTAGAAGTGTGGAGGAAATATTGCATTCATTCCTGGCTAGCAAATCAGCCAGTGATGTTATGGAGGTTGATTGTCAACTTTAAAGGGCGAAAAACATCTGAAACCTTATCCTATGAGGTTCCTGAGGGATTTACAGACAGATGGAAGCTTCAACCACGCTGACAATGCTGATTAGCAAAGACATTTCATGTTGTAGAAGTGTGGACAAAATATCACGTTCATTCCTAGCTAGCGAATCAGCCAGTGATGTTATGGAGATTGATTGTCGACTTCATGGCTGCGTGGGATGCTAGGTCTTTAAAGGTCTAAAAACATGTCCATCTGAAACCTCATCAATAGAGGTTCCTAAGGGACTTACAAACGGAGGAAGCTTCAGCCATGCTGACAAAGCTGATCAACAAAGAAATTTCATGTCAAGAAACAAAGAATGTATATTGAAATATTTTTTAGCAGGAGGAATATGTACCATTAGGTATAATATGAAATTCAAGAATATGTACATGTATGCCTATATAGTGAGCTGAAAGAAATTTTCAGAATAAAATGAATTCAATTGTTTTACCCTGTGAAATCTATCTGTTAAAGACCATCCAAGGGAGAAAGAAAATAGTCTTAAGGAGCAGTTTGTCCTTATATATTGGCATCTGTCTGTCTCGAGAGACAATAGAGTTTGCGCTGGTAGTTTCTTTTACTTCCTAATTCATAAAGTGCAGCTCCTGCGATGACTAAATAGTCCAATCCTTGAGAAGCAGGTCTTGTTGCAGTTGCTGTATACAAATGTCACTTGTGGCTGAGCTGTTGGAGCCATGGCTATCTGTCGTCTTAGTTGTCTTTTCTCCTCCCATTGATCTACTCTTCTCTGTTCGCTCCTTTGGATGCCCATCTTCACAGCATGTCTCCATTTGGGACGATTTGCAGCTAGGGCTTCCCAGTTTGCAGTGTTGATTTCACTGGTCTTCATATCCCTCTTGCACACATCCTTGAAGCGGAGGACAGGTCTTCCAACAGCCCTGGTCCCGGTCGCTAGCTCTCCGTACAATATGTCTTTTGGAATACGGCCGTCATCCATTCTAGTGACATGCCCAAGCCATCTCAGTCGTCGTTGTGTTAGATGAGCATAGATGGTTGTCATTCCTCCCTTCTTGAGGACATCCTTGTTTGGGATGTAGTCCTGCCATTTGATGTTCAGGATTCGTCTCAGACAGCGGAGATGGAAAACGTTTAGACGACGCTCCTGGCGTGCATACAAGGTCCATGACTCACTGCCATACAGGAGAGTGCTGAGCACACAGGCCTGATAGATCTTCATTTTTGTGTTGGTGGTTAGTGAAGTGTTCTCCCAGGCCCGCTTTGAGAGTTTAGACATCATAGTTGCTGCTTTGCCAATGCGTACGTTGAGCTCGGGATCAAGAGAGAGTTTGCTGGAAATCATGGAGCCGAGGTAGGTGAAGTTTTCAACCACTTGAAGGGTGTAATTTCCAATGGAGATATCTGGAACACTCCGTACATCCTGGCCCATGATGTTTGTTTTCTTGAGGCTGATGGTGAGGCCAAAGTCTTCACAAGCTTCTGAAAAGCAGTCAATCAGTCTCTGAAGGCCTTCCTCTGATTGGGATGACAGAGCAACATCATCAGCAAACAGCATGTCTCTAATCAGGATTTTCTTCACTTTCGTCTTAGCCCGAAGTCGTGCAAGATTGAGTAGTTTTCCATCGCTTCTTGTGTGTAGGTACACACCGTCCTTAGATGATCTGAAGGCGTGTGAAAGCAGCACAGAAAAGAAGATCCCAAAGAGCGTAGGGGCAAGCACACATCCCTGCTTGACTCCATTCTTGATTGGGAATGGGGCAGAAGTAGAGCCGTCATACTGGATGGTGCCCTGCATATCATCATGGAATGATACAATCAGTTGAAGCAGTGTGGGAGGGCATCCTATCTTCTGAAGCAAATTGAAGAGAACCTTTCTGCTGACTAGGTCAAAGGCCTTGGTAAGGTCGATGAACGCAATGTACAATGGCTGTCTCTGTTCACGGCTTTTCTCCTGCAGTTGGCGAATGGAGAATATCATGTCAATGGTTGATCTTCCAGCCCGAAATCCACACTGTGATTCTGGGTACACACGGGCTGCAAGCAAATGCAGTCTGTTCAGGATCACTCGGGCGAATGTCTTTCCAACAGTGCTTAGGAGGGAGATTCCGCGATAGTTGTTACAATCACTGCGATCCCCTTTGTTCTTGTATAAAGTAATGATGTTGGCATCGCGCATATCATGCGGAATTGTTCCCTCTTTCCAGCATTGACAGAGCAGTTCATGGAGGTGGCGTAGAAGATCAGTGTCCTTTCCGGCTTTGATTAGGTCTGGGGGTATACCGTCTTTTCCTGGAGCCTTGCCGGAGGTCAGGGAGTTCACAGCTTTTGTAAGCTCTTCTAAGGAGGGTACAGTATCAAGATCTTCCATGACAGGTAAGCTTTCGATGCTCTCAATTGTAGCTTCGTTGACCATCACCTCACGCGAGTAAAGCTCTTCATAATGCTCAACCCATCTCTCCATTTGAAGCTTCTTGTCTGTAATGATCTCCCCAGTAGTTGATTTGAGATGTGATGTCTTTTTTATGGTTGGCCCAAAGATCTTCTTTATGCCTGCGTACATACCGCGGGTGTTGCCGTTATCTGCAGCAAGCTGGATGCTCTGACATAGGCCTAACCAGTAGTCATTGGCACAGCGTCTAGCAACCCGTTTGACATCCGTCCTCGCCTTTCTGAGGGCTGTGAGCGTCTTCACAGATGGATCACTAAGGATATATTTATGCAATACATATATATAAATATATATTTCTATATATGTAGCAGATGTGAACTACAATTAATTTTATTAATATTGATGTAATATGGTAATTACAACTTGACAATTACCATACAGACGAGAGAAGAAACATTCAGCTCCAAAGATATCCAACAGATAAGTTTAATGGGCATGTATCCAATGGATATGGCCCTAAAGATGAGGAGTATTTGCGGCACGTCAGAGCGTGTCTGAAAGTTTTCAGCCCTAGAAATAATTATCCACCATGGGTGTTCTATGTGAAAAACAATTACCAGAAAAAAATCTGCAGTCGTCAACGTTGTAACAACGGGATATGGTAAAAAGGACGCCAAAGTAAAACGTCCATACTCCTTGAACCACATCAAACTGATTGACTTATCAAGACCAGATTCAGAGGCAACATCAGAACCCAATCCATTGATAGAAGTTGTAGAAGCCCATAACCTTGAAGCTGTACACCTAGACGAGATTCAACAACACCGAGATGAGATTCAACAACAACGAGACAGAACGGCAACAAATTAATAGTTATCATTATTATTGTTATTAAGGTTATTCACGTTATAAGAAAATTTAAAAAATACGGCGAGACCGGGACTTTTGCATCCCTGTGAGTGCATCTATTCTTATGTACGTATTAGATTTTTTGACAAATTTTCTGTTTTAAGCGTTTTTCATGATAAATCTTAGAAGTGCGGAAGAAATATTGTGTGCATTTCTGACTCAATATTTCTTATCATGGTTACAAGAACTAGACTAGATCTGCACCGGCCATTATGGCAAACCACAAAGGAGCAGTGTAATGGCAGCTATGCTGAATATAAAAGGACTCTGTGAGGCTAAGGTAAAAGGAGTAATATTAGTGAAGCACACATGACGATTTCGCATGCCACTTGCTTGATGTACAACGATTACTGCATAATGATTTAATGCAGAGCATCTTAAGTTTTGGACACCTCAGCAAGGAGAAGGGGAGACAGTTGCAGACTTTATCATCTATCCGAAAAACTTGGTTTCAACATGCAAATTCGGAGCAGGCCAAGTCAGCCAAAAAGAAATGGACGAGGAGTTTAAACAGTGCCATAAGAATCACTTCAAAGTGGCTAAAATTATGATTGCCAAGTGTCACAAGTTTCTTGTAGTTTGGCTTCTCTTGGCAGCACTTGCCCCTGACCAACTACATGGCCAAGACAGGAGATCTTTGCCTTGGAAAATTCACTCTTCATCAGATTCTGTTCTTAGCTAGTGTCAGTCCAGGAGCTTATCAATTTATAAAGAACCTTTGCAGCCCAAGTCAGTCCATAACATAATGGTATTAAAAAGGAGTTTAAAAAGTGCCATAAAAGGTTATTTTGTTAAAGGGGAAGTTCCCCCTGAACTAGATTCAAAGACAAGCTGTTGGGCAGAGTTTCCAGGGTTTACTAGAGCTCCTGACTGTAGATCAGATTGATGCAGGTTGTGGAAAGGAATTACAAAGCAACGGTATCACAAAGGATTACATAAGACCAAGGCCGACAAGTGCAAGGACTCAAGCTAGAAGCGCCCAATGACTAGTCAGGTAACCTCTGAGGAGCAAAGGAAGGTATATATCCATTCAATTGATGTTTTATGTGAGGGCCTTTAGCAAAAACTTGCTCAAATGAAACAAAGTCACACCAATAGGAAGGGGCGATCTAAGAGGAAATACCCTCAATCTCAGTCGGGTGTGATTGTTATCAGAAGGATTCAGACAATTTAAAAGGTTTCCCGCAAGTTGAATACAGGGAACCCAATACTCAGTTCAGAGACAAGCTCAAACAGTACCCAAAGAGGTTAGAAGAGAGCTGGTATGAAAGTTTTCAGGGTTTACAAGAGCTCCTGACTGTAGATCAGATTGATGCAGGTTGTGGAAAGGAATTCCAGTAACAGTATCACAAAGGATTACATAAGACCAAGGCCAACAAGTGCAAAGACTCAAGGTAGAAGCGCCCAATGACTAGTCAGGTAACCTCTGGGGAGCAAAGAATGTATATCCATTCAAAGCTTGATCAAATGCAATAAAGTCACACCAATAGAACAGGGCGATCTAAGAGGAAATACCCTCAATCTCAGTTGGGTATGATTGTTATCAGAAGAATTCAGACAATTTTAAAGGTTCGGAGGCATGCTAACATGGAAAACAAAAAAGCTTTCAAGTATAAAGGAAGTTTTCTAGGCTTAAAAGAGTGAGATCTCAGTTCAGAATCAGAATCTGATGATTAAGATCCACCTCTACCACTACCCAATCGTATGGCAAACAATGATTGGTGTCTCTGTGGGACCTCTGTCCCCATTGATCGATCGATTCAATGTTGCTGCTGCAAGGAGGTAGCCAATTGCAGACGATTTTTGGAAGATGTAGAAGATATACATGTACCATGCATCACAATTCACGAAGACTTTGGTCTGTTTGCATAAGGCTGTGTTGAAAGACAGCTCTAGTTGCAAGACTCAACTGCAGAGGGCACCGAGCTGGGCTGTCTGAAGAGATTGATAGAAAGTAGATTAAAAATCAGATCAATTCATTCTTAGGTGCAGTGACGTGAATAAGAATTTGTCATTGCATTAGCCAAAACAATAGTTTTCCTTTGAAAGATACTCAAAGAGCCCTTTTAAAGAAAAATCAAAATATTGCCAAAAGAGAGCACTAAATATGTTTGACTCACATCAGAAACATGCCTAACTTATACAATTTTCAAATAATGACTAAGGACAATGAATATGTGACCCCTAGGTCTAATGAGATCATTGTCTCCCCAATATACATACATGTACACAGTTTGAAGTTGATTCCCATGTAAAACTCATGTCAGAAAAGAAGGAAATTAAAGATTGTATAATTATGATCACTAACTTCCGATTATGACAAATATCCATTTTATTCCATTTTTTAACATTGATCTTGATCCAATGACCTGAAAGATTTATATATTTTTTTTGCTAACATATGAATGACTTGCTTATATTTAACAGATCGAAGAGCACAAAACATTTTCAACATAATATGTCCACATCCTGCTCAATGAATATGGGAAGTCACTAATTGAGGTTTATAAGGAATTCAGAAGAATGACACCAAGATTCCAGGCAAGGACTAGAAGGGACTCAAAAATGGGTCAACTCTATCCAACCCTGGACAAAGGATGGCACAGATGTGGGCTTCCCAAAATCTCCCTGGGAGATTCTTCCAGACAAATGTCAGGAAAACTGTGGCCACCTGTGTAGGAAGAAATTGCATTATCTTTTTTTTTCTTTTCCAACACATATATTGTAATCAGAATAATTTGTCGAGTCTGTGGGATTTTCTTTTTAATTCTTGGAGGAGCAAATTTTTATTGAAATTTAACAATCAGGTCAAATCACTATTTCAACTAATATTCATTGGGATAAGGAAAAAAATCAGTTATTCATAACAGTTACTTAAGCAGAAACATACTTCTATAAATACCCTGCACAACTGAAGGAACATCAAACAAAGGTTATGGACTTGTACAAGAACTATGCCAACAGTGTCATGGGACAATTTGTCGACACATATGCTATTTATCACAATGTATGCTTCAAGGAGGACTTCTCTTGCCAGCAATGCAACAAGACCTATGCTTCCGGGAAAAACCTACAGAAACATTATACAGGAAAAACATCCACATCCTGAACCCATCCAACCATCCTCCACAAGTTCAGAAGATGGGGTCTTCCACTACTCTTGAGTGGCACTCAGCATGGGCCTGCTAGCCATAGATTTCAAAGATGAAGGTCAAAGTGGAGAAGGGGAGTGTAAACTGAGGCTCTACAAGTTTTTACTGCTACATTGTAAGGCAGCAAAGAAGCCCAAATACAGCTTCCATATTCTACGATTGTTGGCCCAAGTTCACGTTTTCTTGTCACCCAGGTTGTCCTACAAGTTGGTTTGGAATAGATGTGCCAATGTAAGTGGCAGACCTGATGGCAACATTGAGGTAGACAGGCTAATGGAACATCACAACAGGGTATTTAAGGAAAGTTGCCAAGGTCTTCGTGGGAAGTTGTCACAGAAGAATCTGCAGAGAATAAGCAGATCATTGTAGAAGGTCTATGGACTTCTATAGGAGAATGACAAGGAAGTACCAGGAAGGAAAGTCCAAGCTTCATCCAGGCACAAGGTGAATAGTAAAGATGCAGTAGCACTTGCTGTTGATCTGCATCCACAACAAATCTTTTAATACAATCAGGGGAGAATGAATCACAAATTTCCTGGTTTTCCATCATCTCATTTTAATGCGATTGATCCTGTATTAGTCTTCATGAATTGATAAGAAACACGGTCAGAAAATTATCTCGAGCCATGGAATTCTTTATCCGTATTGCTGTTTTTTTCACAGATGCAGAAATTTTGCAGCGACTTCACTTGGTTCAAACTCCTGCGTCACACCAAACTATGCCTCTAGCAGCAGGCGGGAGCCTGGCCCAGACGCTGATTTAATCAAATTTTCTGAAAATGTATGCTAAACGAAAATATACTGTGCAACTTATTTCTGGTTTTCGATTTGGGCTTTCACTTGGGTTTTATTGGCAGCCAACATCCATTTCTTCGCAGAATCTGAATCTGCAGGGCAGCTGAGGGATATTTTGAAGGCTAAGATACAGAAAGAAAAAAGTCCATATTTGAATGTAAGCATTTGTATTTTGATTTTTTTTTTTTTTTCAATCATTAGGTGGACCAATGCCAGAACCAAATGATAATTGGGAGGCAGACCTAGATTCGCCCGTCGAGGAGAGTGTGGAGGGCATCAAGGGAGGAGAGGAGGCGTGGCTTACTCCAAGTCACGAAATAAAGGTACATGATTGGATTAATCCTTGGTTGTTTGGCACAAGGCCATAACATTACTTTTGCCAAATAAACAATACAAAATCTAAAGTTACTCGATAGCGATCTAGCGAAAGCCCAATAATCCACTTATATACATGTATCTAGCCCTTATCACATCGCAGCATCTATGGACGCTATCATATCATATCTTTAGAAATAGTATCAACAAAGAGAGAGTGATGATAATTAAAGGGTGCACGTTTTGTGTATTTCATACAGCTATCTACAGAGATGTAACGTCTCCAAAACAAAGAAATATCACTGTTCAGGTCACTGAAAATGGCCAGTTAAAATTCCCAAACAAGCTGATGAAATTTGGAAATGGCACGAACAAGCATTGCACCAAAGCAGTTGCTAGGATCAGTGGTTATTATGGACAGAAAGAACTTCAAAGTGAATGAAACGGAGTGGCCAAGCTAAGAAGCCATATGGAGAGATCATATTTTGTTGGCCTGGTCGCACAAGACGCTAATCACTACCACATCATCAAAAAGGGAAAATAAAGTATATAATGGGGTAAAGGATGATAATACAAACTTTTCCAAGTGCACAAAATTGGCCAAAAAAATGAAAATGTTCAATAAATAACATGACTAAGGTATTTTGAAGAGCTTTGGGGAAAATACTGCAAATTCTGTCAAGGCACATTTGGTTTTTCTTAGTTTGTATTTTTCATCAATTTTAAGAAAAATATTTCATTTTTTGTAAACTTTTTATCAAATCATTCACCAAAGTGGAGATCTAAACCGAAAGAAGACACTGAACCCCATCATGTAAGCCACTCCCCCACCCACGAGTATATTTGGAAAGGGAGGAAGGGACAGATTGAATGTTGAGAGGAAGGGACAGATTGAATGTTGAGAGAACTGAAAATTGATGTCTTGTTGAGGCAGGATAGACTAGGATGAACTGGTTTGATGAATATGTGTGCTTAACTGATCAACAATCATTGGTACTTTTCAAGTATAACTCTGAAATCACCTTAAGAACTAAAGTACTGCATAACATAATCAATATATGTAAATATGAAGAAATCTTATTCTCAAAATAAAAATGCCTTTAAAGATGTAGAGTATAAGATCAATACGATTATTCTCACATGACCTATCATCTTGGTATAGCATTGGTTTTCACTAACCATTTGTAAAATGGGAACACATCTTCTGCCATTCCAATTCATACACTCTCATCATTGTATGGGATACACTTGGTATATTGTATGGTGTGAACACTGCTACTACCATATGTATTCATATGCTACATATCATCTTGGGATCCATCTGGGATCCTTGTCTGGTATGAACATGCCTTCTACCACACCCATGCATATGCTACCTATCATCGTGGTATGGGATCCATTTGGGATCTTTGTCCGGTGTGAACACGTCTTCTGCCGTCACATCGATGTCTTCACCTGGAAGCGATATGTGCAGTTTATGGGCAAGTAGCATCATACGGTAGGGACTCACATCTTTCCTCATGCTATAGGTGTAGTCCCCAACAATAGGATGGCTGATGCTCTGACAATGGACGCGGAGTTGATGCCTCCGTCCTACAACAGAGGATATAGAAGGTACATGATAAGTAGGTCAGAGTGCTTTTGAACAGTGCTGGTCGTGATTCACCTGGCCTGTTTCATAAAGTGTTCCAACTATTGTTACGTAACCGTCATTATGGAAACAAGGCTTAGCAGCAAATCACAATCAAGGTTACCATAATGGCAAAGATACACAAGTTATAACTCTTTAATGAAACAGGCAACTGGTAAACCAAGCAACTCTTATCCATGATGTTTCTAGCTGCCATTATGATCACATGGCAATGATTCCTGAGAAAAACCTTTTTACCTCACCTGGATTGAGCATGACACAGGTAGATTACGTTATCAAAATAAAACTGTTAAGGTAAAAAATGTGTTTGAAATCTGATTTTAATAGCATGAATAGCCAATGGGTCAATTTCAGCAATCCAGGGGGAAATTTGTTCTGTATTGCTGTATTGACTGGCTGAGAAGCTTATGCATCTCAATATTGCTGCATCAGTCTTTGGATAATGTCATTCTTGGTAACTATTTGGGACCTGGTTTTTTAAAAATCAATAAAAAAGAAAAAAGGAAATTATTTTATGAAAGTCATGTAAAATTTTACTTTTTATTCTTTCATTCAATGGCTAAATTCTGCTCACTCGCGCAACTTTTCTGGAAGTTCGGCCTAAAGAGCATGTTGTGCCACTTCAAAATTTGGGCTCATTGTGCTACCAGTGTTGGGAGCAGTTACTTGCCTGTGTGTAGTTGTAATAAGAGCTTAGTAGCAGGTTCCTTGTCATATTTCCCTCTCTCTATGACTTTCAGTCTAGTCAGAGCACTGAGGAGCTTGGTACCAGGTGGGCAGTCGCCGTTATCAACCTTCATCATGTGCTTCAGGTCTTCTTGAGGGTTAGGGTAGATGGCCTTGTCAATCATCATGGTGTCCTCCGCAACATGACCTCTGACCTTACGATTAACGAAACCGAATAATTATAATAACAAATTTAGTTAGACTTTTCTATAAAGATTGCCTAGGGGAGAACAAAGGTGGGTAATTCATATAGCTGTTTGTATGATTTTAATCATTACAAATGACTTTATGCACGATTTTACACACAACTTTAAACACAATTTTACAAACTATCTTGCAGCACAAGAAAGGGTCACCAGTTGTATGCCAAGCCCAAGTCATTTGTACTTTATGAATGGTTTTAGGAAACACCAACTAAGGGATGTTTACGGACACCTTTAATACATGTTTCTATGGGGGAAAAGGTATCCAAAATGGAAACTTAAGTTGTGGTCTGTATAGACAGGCATTCCTGCTCTAAAGGTGATCACCAAGGAAGGTTTGATTGTATAGTCTAATGCACTTTATCATAATTTATTATAGAGAAGATGCAACTAAAGCAATCACAGAACAAGTGTAGCGCCTCTGGCAGTCTTACCTGCATCGCGCGATTCAATATAGCAGCAGTGCTAACTTTGAAAACTACTATGAAATAATTATTTACAAAAAACACCATTCATATAATGATACCATACTACGATCATTGACAATAAATGACATTTGACCTTGATCATGCGACCAAGACTTGTCAGTGATAGTTGATTACCCCTATATCCACATTTTATAAACTATATCTATAAACTTTCAAAGTTATGATGGTGATTCAACAAATACCCCCAACTTGGCCAATGTTCATTGACCTTAAATGACCTTTGACCTTGATCATGTGACCTAAAACTCGCACAGAGTGTTCAGTGATACTTGATTACTCTTAAGTCCAAGTTACATGAATCAGATCTATAAACTTTTAAAGTTATGATGGTAATTCAACAGATACCCCCAACTTGGCCAAAGTTCATGTACCCTAAATGACCTTTGACCTTCATCATGTGACTTTAAACTCAGGCAAGATGTTCAGTAATACTGGATTAACCGTATGTCCAAGTTTCATGAACTAGGTCCATATATTTTTTAAAGTTATGACATTTCAAAAACTTAACCTTAGGTCAAGATTTTGATGTTGATTCCCCCAACATGGTCTAAGTTTATTGACCATAAATGACCTTTGACATTGGTCATGTGACCTGAAACTCGGGTGGGATGTTCAGTAATACTTGATTAACCTTATTATGGCTAAGTTTCACGAACTAGGTCTATATACTTTCTAAGTTATGCTGTCATTTCAACAAGTAGAATGCCTCTGACAGTCTCGCCTGCAATATGTACATGATTCAATATTGCAGCAGTGCTGACTTTGAAAACAACTAAATGTTTAAACAACACCAGTTGTATGATAATAAAATACTATGTCCATTGACCCTAAATGACCTATGACCTTGGTCATTTGACCTAAGACAGTGCAAGATGATCAGTGATACTTGATTATCCACATATCCTTGTTTCATGAACTACACTGTAGATCCATAAACTTAAAGTTATTATGGCAATAGAATAAATATTTCCAAACATGATTGTCCCAAGTGACCTTGCTCATGTATCCTGACACTCATGCAGGATATTCACTGATAATTACTTTTATGTCAAAGTTCATGAACTAGACCCATATAATATGTGGAGCGTTGTGGCCCAGTGGATTAGTCTCCGGACTTTTAAACAGAGGGTCGTGGGTTCGAATCCCAGCCATGGCGTAATTTCCTTCAGCAAGAAACTGATCCACAATGTGCTGCACTCAACCCAGGTGAGGTAAATGGGTACCGGTAGGAAGTAATTCCTTAAAAAGCTGTGTGCGCTATGAACGCCTAGCTTAGCCAGGTAATATAGGAGCGCCTTGAGCACCTAACAAGGTGGATATGTGCGCAATATAAATACCCTATATTATTATTATTATTAATATGATGACATTTCAAAAACTTAACCTTGGGTAAGATTTCAATTTTGATTCCCCCAACATGGTCCTATTAAATTCATTGACCCTAAATGACCTATGGCCTTTGGCCTAAAACTCAGGCAAGATGGTCAGTGATACTCAAGTACCCTTATGTCCATGTTTCATTAGGCCTACAAAACTCCTTGTTCTTTCTAAGTTATGATATTTCAAGAACTTAATCTTGGTTAAGATTTCAATATTGATGACTCCACCTCACTTGTCGCCGCCGCCATTGGAAAACAGGCGTATACAGTCTTGTTACAACGTTCAAATTCCATTAATCTATTTCTTTCCTGAACCTTTAGCAAAGCAAACTTCAGTATCTGTAACCGATCAAGGTAATAAAGGGAGATAAAGATAAAGGAAGAAACTGGCTGTATGTCTTGTTATACCTTTGAGGTATTGCTGATTTCAAAGTCAGTCTCTTACCTCAGTTAAAGATACTTCACAAAAAACACAATTTTTAAAGTTAAGATCAACTAAAATTAGACTAAAAATATACATTTACAATTTGCAGAACAACATTCCGTTTCCATGTATTTATTTCTTTCCTGAACCTTCATGTTATCAAAGCTTTTTCAGCATCTGTAACCGATTGAGGTAATAAAGAGAGAGAAAAGGAGATAAAGAAAGGAAGAGAATGGCTACTCCAATAAGTCACATTGCCTAGGAGCTATTGCTGACTTCAAATCAGTCTTTTACCTCAGTTACAGATACTTCACATGAAAACATAATTTTACGATTTAAGATCCACTTCATTCTTAGACTAAAAATATACATAATTTGCAATTCAAACAACATTCCGTTTCCACATACTCATTTTTTCCTGAACCTTCTCAGTAATATCTGTAAGTGATCGAGGTAATAAAGAGAGAGATAGAAGTAAAAGAAAGAGAAAGAAATGAAGAGACTGGCTACTCCAATAAGTCACATTGCATAGGAGCTATTGCTGACTTCAAAGTCAGTCTTTTACCTCAGTTAAAGATACTTCACAAATAAGAAAAACATAATTTTATGAGTTAAAATCCCCTTCACTTGCAGACTAAAATACATTTATATGTTTGGAATTCACAAAACAAAATCATTTCCATGTACTTATTTCTTTCCTGAACCTTCGAGTTAGCAAAGCTTTTCTCAGTATCTGTAACCAATAAAGGTTAATAAAGAGAGAGGAATAGAGAGAAAAAGAGAGAAAGAAAGGAAGAGACTGGCCACTCCAATAAGTCACATTGCATAGGAGCTATTGCTGACTTCAAAGTCAGTCTCTTACCTCAGTTAAAGATTCACAAATATGAAATACATAATTTTATGAGTTAAAATCCACTTCACACTCAGACTAAAAATATGCGTTCAAAACTCACACAACAATATTCCGATTCCATGTACTTATTTCCTGAACCTTTAGATTTAGCAAAGATATTCTCAGCATTCGTAAATGATCAAGGCAATAAAGATATATAGAGAGAAAAAGACAGGGAAGGGGAAAAGAAGTTAAAGAGACTGTACTCCAATAAGTCACATTGCATAGGAGCTCTTGCTGACTTCAAAGTCAGTCTTTAACCTCAGTTAAAGATACTTCATAAAATCCACTTCACTTGCAGACTAAAATACATTTATGTTTGGAATTCAGGAAACAATCCACTTCCATGCAATTGTTTCCTTTCTAAGCTTTGAAGTTAGCAAAGCAAACTTGAGAATCTGTAACCGATTAAAGGTAATAAAGAGAGATAAATAGAAAAGAAACAGAAAGAAATAAAGAAAGAAAAAGGGAGACTGGATTACTCCCATAAAGTCATGTTGCAAAGGAGCTAAATGCTGACATCAAAGTCAGTCTTTTACCTCGGCTAAAGAAACTTCACATATTTGAAATGAATAAATCTACGAGTTAAAACCCTCTCAAGACTAAAGATATATGTTCGCAACTCGCAATACTACATTCCAATTCCAACCTAACTTCAGTATCTGTAACCAATCAAGGTAATAAAGAGAAAGAAATAGAAATAAAGGAGAAAAAGAAAGAAAGGAAGAGACTGGCTACTTCCATAAAGTCAAGTTGCAAAGGAGCTAAATGCTGACTTCTAGTCAGTCTTTTACCTCAGCTAAAGAAACTTAACATAAAAACATGATTTAATGAGTTAAAATCCACTTAACTCTCAGACTAAAATTATATGTTCGTAATTCACGATACTACGTTCCAATTCCATCTACTTATATCTTTCTTGAACCTTTATGTTATAGCAAAGCTATTCTCAGTATCTGTAACCGATTGAGGTAGTAAAGAGAGAGAAATAGAAGTAAAAGAAAGAGAAAGAAAAGAGACTGGCTTCTCAAATAAGTCATGTCACATAGGAGCTATTGCTGACTTCAAAGTCAGTCTATTACCTCAGTTAAAGATACTTCACAAATATGAAATACATTATTTTATGAGTTAAAATCCACTTCTCTTAGAATAAATATATACATAATTTCCAATTCAAAAAATAACATTCCGTTTCCACATACTTATTTATTTCCTGAACCTTCTCAGTATATATTGAGCGAGGTCATAAAAGAGAGAGAAAGAATGGAAGAGACTGGCTACTCCAATAAGTCACATTGCATAGGAGCTATTGCTGACTTCAAGTCTGTCTTTTACCTCATTTAAAGATCTTCACAAATATGAAATACATAATTTTATGAGTTAAAACCCACTTCACTCTCAGACCCAAAATATATGTTCGGAATTCACAAAACAAAATCATTTCCATGTTTATTTCTTTCCTGAACCTTTGACTTAGCAAAGCTTTTCTCAGTATCTGTAACTGAACGAGGTAATAAAGAGTGAGAAAAAGAGAGGGAAGGAGAAAGAAAGGAAGAGACTAGCTACTCCAATAAGTCACATTGCATAGGAGCTAAATGCTGATTTCAAAGTCAGTCTTTTACCTCAGTTAACGACACTTAACAATTTAATTAGTTAAAATCAAATTCACTCTTAGACTAAAAATATGCGTTCAGAATTCACACAACAATATTCCGATTCCATGTACTTCTTTACTGAACCTTTGAGTTAGCAAAGCTTTTCTCAGTATCTGTAACCGATCGAGGTAATTAAAGAAAGAGGAAACAGAGAGAAAAAGAGAGAAATAAATGAAGAGACTGGCTACTCCAATAAGTCACATTGCATAGGAGCTATTGCTGACTTCAAAGTCAGTCTTTTACCTCAGTTAAAGATACTTCACATATGAAATACATGATTTTAAGATTTAAGAGCCACTTCACTCTTTATACTAAAAATATATAATTTGCAATTCACAAAACAAAAAATTATTTCCATGTACATGTACTTATTTCTTTTCTTAACCTTTATGTTTAAAGCTTTGCTCAGTATCTGTAACTGATCGAGGTAATAAAGAAAGAAAAACAGAGAGAGAAAGAAAGGAAGAGACTGGCTACTCCGATGTTGCATAACAGCTATCGCTGACTTCAAAGTCAGTCTTTTACCACAATGAAAAATACTTCACATATGAAAAGCATAATATAATGACTTTTGAGTTAAAATCCACTTCACTTTCAGACAAAAAATATATGTTCATAATTCCCAAAACAAAATTCCATTTCCATGTTCTTATTTCTTTCCTGAATCTTTATATTAGCAAAACTATTCTCAGTATCTGTAACTGATCGAGGTAATAAAGAGAAAAGAGTGAAAGAAAGGAAGAGAATGGCCACTCAAATATGAAAGCCACATTGCATAGGAGAGCTATTGCTGACTTCAAAGTCAGTCTCTTACCTCAGCTAAAGATACTTCACATGAAAACATAATTTTACGAGATCCACTTCATTCTTAGACTAAATATATACATATTCAATTCACAAAACAAAATTCTGTTTCCATGTACATGTACTCATTTCTTTCCTGAAACTTTATGTTCAAAGCTTTTCTCAGTATCTGTAACTGATCGAGGTAATAAAGAGAGAGAAAAAGAAAGGAAGAGACTGGCTACTCCAATAAGTCACATTGCATGGAGCTATTGCTGACTTCAAGTCAGTCTTTTACCTCAATTAAGGATACTTCACATATAAAATACATGATTTTATGAGTTAAAATGCACGTCACTCTTGGAAAAAAAGGTATGTTTCTAATTTATGAAACAATCAACCACCATGCATTTATTTCTTTCCTGAACCTTTGAGTTAGCAAAGCTATTCTCAGCATCTGTAACTGATCGAGGTAATAAAGAGATATAGAGAGAAATAAACAGGGAAGGGGAAAGAAAGGAAGAGACTCTACTCCAATAAGTCAAATAGCATAGGAGCTATTGCTGATTTCAAAGTCAGTCTTTTACCTCAGTTAAAGATACTTCACAAATATGAAATACCTACTTTTAAGAGTTAAAACCCACTTCGTATACATTTGCAATTCACAAAACAAAATTCTGTTTCCATGTACATGTACTTGCATCTTTCCTGAACCTTAATGTTTAAAGCTTTTCTCAGTATCTGTAACTGATCGAGGTAATAAAGAAAGAAAAACAGAGAGAGAAAGAAAGGAAGAGACTGGCTACTCCGATGTTGCATAACAGCTATCGCTGACTTCAAAGTCAGTCTTTTACCACAGTGAAAAATACTTCACATAAGAAAAGCATAATATAATGACTTTTGAGTTAAAATCCACTTCACTCTCAGACAAAAAATATATGTTCATAATTCCCAAAACAAAATTCCATTTCCATGTACTTATTTCTTTCCTGAATCTTTATATTAGCAAAACTATTCTCAGTATCTGTAACTGATTGAGGTAATAAAGAGATATAGAGAGAAAAAAACAGGGAAGGGGAAAGAAAGGAAGAGACTCTACTCCAATAAGTCAAATAGCATAGGAGCTATTGCTGATTTCAAAGTCAGTCTTTTACCTCAGTTAAAGATACTTCACAAATATGAAATACCTACTTTTAAGAGTTAAAACCCACTTCGTATACATTTGCAATTCACAAAACAAAATTCTGTTTCCATGTACATGTACTTGCATCTTTCCTGAACCTTAATGTTTAAAGCTTTTCTCAGTATCTGTAACTGATCGAGGTAATAAAGAAAGAAAAACAGAGAGAGAAGGAAAGGAAGAGACTGGCTACTCCGATGTTGCATAACAGCTATCGCTGACTTCAAAGTCAGTCTTTTACCACAGTGAAAAATACTTCACATAAGAAAAGCATAATATAATGACTTTTGAGTTAAAATCCACTTCACTCTCAGACAAAAAATATATGTTCATAATTCCCAAAACGAAATTCCATTTCCATGTTCTTATTTCTTTCCTGAATCTTTATATTAGCAAAACTATTCTCAGTATCTGTAACTGATCGAGGTAATAAAGAGAAAAGAGTGAAAGAAAGGAAGAGAATGGCCACTCAAATATTAAAGCCACATTGCATAGGAGCTATTGCTGACTTCAAAGTCAGTCTCTTACCTCAGCTAAAGATACTTCACATGAAAACATAATTTTACGAGATCCACTTCATTCTTAGACTAAATATATACATATTCAATTCACAAAACAAAATTCTGTTTCCATGTACATGTACTCATTTCTTTCCTGAAACTTTATGTTCAAAGCTTTTCTCAGTATCTGTAACCGATCGAGGTAATAAAGAGAGAGAAAAAGAAAGGAAGAGACTGGCTACTCCAATTAAAGTCACATTGCATAGGAGCTATTGCTGACTTCAAGTCAGTCTTTTACCTCAGTTAAAGATACTTCACATATGAAATACATGATTTTAAGATTTAAGAGCCAATTCACTCTGTATACTAAAAATATATAATTTGCAATTCACAGAACAAAAATTTATTTCCATGTACATGTACTGATTTCTTTTCTTAACCTTTATGTTTAAAGCTTTGCTCAGTATCTGTAACCGATCGAGGTAATAAAGAGAGAGAAAAAGAAAGGAAGAGACTGGCTACTCCAATTAAAGTCACATTGCATAGGAGCTATTGCTGACTTCAAGTCAGTCTTTTACCTCAGTTAAAGATACTTCACATATGAAATACATGATTTTAAGATTTAAGAGCCACTTCACTCTGGATACTAAAAATATATAATTTGCAATTTACAGAACAAAAATTTATTTCCATGTACATGTACTGATTTCTTTTCTTAACCTTTATGTTTAAAGCTTTGCTCAGTATCTGTAACCGATCGAGGTAATAAAGAAAGAGAAACAGAGAGAAAATGAGAGAAAGAAATGAAGAGACTGGCTACTCCAATAAGTCACATTGCATAGGAGCTATTGCTGACTTCAAAGTCAGTCTTTTACCTCAGTTAAAGATAATTCACATATGAAATACATGATTTTATGAGTTAAAATCAATTTCACTCTTTTAGACTTAAACATATGTTTGTAATTCAAGAAACAATCAACTTCCATGTACTTATTTCTGTCCTAAACCTTTCGGTTAGCAAAGCTATACTCAGTATCTTCAACCGATCACGGTAATAAAGAGAGAGAAAGGGAGAGAATGAAAAGAGACTGGCTACTCCAATAAGTCACATTGCATGGAGCTATTGCTGACTTCAAGTCAGTCTTTTACCTCAATTAAGGATACTTCACATATAAAATACATGATTTTATGAGTTAAAATGCACGTCACTCTTGGAAAAAAAGGTATGTTTCTAATTTATGAAACAATCAACCACCATGCATTTATTTCTTTCCTGAACTTTTAAGTTTGTAGCAAACCTAACTTCTGTATCGGTTACTGATCGAGGTAATAAAAAGAGAGAAAAGAGAGGGAAGGAGAAAGAAAGGAAATGACTGGCTACTCCAATAAGTCACATTGCATAGGAGCTATTGCTGACTTCAAAGTCAGTCTTTTACCTCAGTTAAAGATACTTCACATGAAAACATAATTTCCTGAGTTAAAGTCCCCTTCACTCTAAGACTAAAATATATGTTGGTAATTTAAGAAACAATATTCCATTTCCATGTACTTATTTCTTTCCTGAATCTTTATGTAATAAAAGCTTATATCAGTATCTGTAACCGATCTGGAAAATAAAGAGAGATAAAGAGAGAAAGAAAGAAGAGACTGGCTACTCCAATAAGTCACATTGCATAGGAGCTATTGCTGACTTCAAGTCAGTCTTTTACCTCAGTTAAAGATACTTCACAAATATGAAATACCTACTTTTAAGAGTTAAAACCCACTTCGTATACATTTGCAATTCACAAAACAAAATTCTGTTTCCATGTACATGTACTTGCATCTTTCCTGAACCTTAATGTTTAAAGCTTTTCTCAGTATCTGTAACTGATCGAGGTAATAAAGAAAGAAAAACAGAGAGAGAAAGAAAGGAAGAGACTGGCTACTCCGATGTTGCATAACAGCTATCGCTGACTTCAAAGTCAGTCTTTTACCACAGTGAAAAATACTTCACATATGAAAAGCATAATATAATGACTTTTGAGTTAAAATCCACTTCACTCTCAGACAAAAAATATATGTTCATAATTCCCAAAACAAAATTCCATTTCCATGTACTTATTTCTTTCCTGAATCTTTATATTAGCAAAACTATTCTCAGTATCTGTAACTGATCGAGGTAATAAAGAGAAAAGAGTGAAAGAAAGGAAGAGAATGGCCACTCAAATATTAAAGTCACATTGCATAGGAGCTATTGCTGACTTCAAAGTCAGTCTCTTACCTCAGCTAAAGATACTTCACATGAAAACATAATTTTACGAGATCCACTTCATTCTTAGACTAAATATATACATATTCAATTCACAAAACAAAATTCTGTTTCCATGTACATGTACTCATTTCTTTCCTGAAACTTTATGTTCAAAGCTTTTCTCAGTATCTGTAACCGATCGAGGTAATAAAGAGAGAGAAAAAGAAAGGAAGAGACTGGCTACTCCAATTAAAGTCACATTGCATAGATGCTATTGCTGACTTCAAGTCAGTCTTTTACCTCAGTTAAAGATACTTCACATATGAAATACATGATTTTAAGTTTTAAGAGCCACTTCACTCTGTATACTAAAAATATATAATTTGCAATTCACAGAACAAAAATTTATTTCCATGTACATGTACTGATTTCTTTTCTTAACCTTTATGTTTAAAGCTTTGCTCAGTATCTGTAACCGATCGAGGTAATAAAGAAAGAGAAACAGAGAGAAAATGAGAGAAAGAAATGAAGAGACTGGCTACTCCAATAAGTCACATTGCATAGGAGCTATTGCTGACTTCAAAGTCAGTCTTTTACCTCAGTTAAAGATATTTCACATATGAAATACATGATTTTATGAGTTAAAATCAATTTCACTCTTTTAGACTTAAACATATGTTTGTAATTCAAGAAACAATCAACTTCCATGTACTTATTTCTGTCCTAAACCTTTCGGTTAGCAAAGCTATACTCAGTATCTTCAACCGATCACGGTAATAAAGAGAGAGAAAGGGAGAGAATGAAAAGAGACTGGCTACTCCAATAAGTCACATTGCATGGAGCTATTGCTGACTTCAAGTCAGTCTTTTACCTCAATTAAGGATACTTCACATATAAAATACATGATTTTATGAGTTAAAATGCACGTCACTCTTGGAAAAAAAGGTATGTTTCTAATTTATGAAACAATCAACCACCATGCATTTATTTCTTTCCTGAACTTTTAAGTTTGTAGCAAACCTAACTTCTGTATCGGTTACTGATCGAGGTAATAAAAAGAGAGAAAAGAGAGGGAAGGAGAAAGAAAGGAAATGACTGGCTACTCCAATAAGTCACATTGCATAGGAGCTATTGCTGACTTCAAAGTCAGTCTTTTACCTCAGTTAAAGATACTTCACATATGAAATACATGATTTTAAGATTTAAGAGCCACTTCACTCTGTATACTAAAAATATATAATTTGCAATTCACAGAACAAAAATTTATTTCCATGTACATGTACTGATTTCTTTTCTTAACCTTTATGTTTAAAGCTTTGCTCAGTATCTGTAACCGATCGAGGTAATAAAGAAAGAGAAACAGAGAGAAAATGAGAGAAAGAAATGAAGAGACTGGCTACTCCAATAAGTCACATTGCATAGGAGCTATTACTGACTTCAAAGTCAGTCTTTTACCTCAGTTAAAGATAATTCACATATGAAATACATGATTTTATAGTTAAAATCAATTTCACTCTTTTAGACTTAAACATATGTTTGTAATTCAAGAAACAATCAACTTCCATGTACTTATTTCTGTCCTAAACCTTTCGGTTAGCAAAGCTATACTCAGTATCTTTAACCGATCACGGTAATAAAGAGAGAGAAAAGGAGAGAATGAAAAGAGACTGGCTACTCCAATAAGTCACATTGCATGGAGCTATTGCTGACTTCAAGTCAGTCTTTTACCCCAATTAAGGATACTTCACATATAAAATACATGATTTTATGAGTTAAAATGCACGTCACTCTTGGAAAAAAAGGTATGTTTCTAATTTATGAAACAATCAACCACCATGCATTTATTTCTTTCCTGAACCTTTGAGTTAGCAAAGCTATTCTCAGCATCTGTAACTGATCGAGGTAATAAAGAGATATAGAGAGAAAAAAACAGGGAAGGGGAAAGAAAGGAAGAGACTCTACTCCAATAAGTCAAATAGCATAGGAGCTATTGCTGATTTCAAAGTCAGTCTTTTACCTGAGTTAAAGATACTTCACAAATATGAAATACCTACTTTTAAGAGTTAAAACCCACTTTGTATACATTTGCAATTCACAAAACAAAATTCTGTTTCCATGTACATGTACTTGCATCTTTCCTGAACCTTAATGTTTAAAGCTTTTCTCAGTATCTGTAACTGATCGAGGTAATAAAGAAAGAAAAACAGAGAGAGAAAGAAAGGAAGAGACTGGCTACTCCGATGTTGCATAACAGCTATCGCTGACTTCAAAGTCAGTCTTTTACCACAGTGAAAAATACTTCACATAAGAAAAGCATAATATAATGACTTTTGAGTTAAAATCCACTTCACTCTCAGACAAAAAATATATGTTCATAATTCCCAAAACAAAATTCCATTTCCATGTACTTATTTCTTTCCTGAATCTTTATATTAGCAAAACTATTCTCAGTATCTGTAACTGATCGAGGTAATAAAGAGAAAAGAGTGAAAGAAAGGAAGAGAATGGCCACTCAAATATTAAAGTCACATTGCATAGGAGCTATTGCTGACTTCAAAGTCAGTCTCTTACCTCAGCTAAAGATACTTCACATGAAAACATAATTTTACGAGATCCACTTCATTCTTAGACCAAATATATACATATTCAATTCACAAAACAAAATTCTGTTTCCATGTACATGTACTCATTTCTTTCCTGAAACTTTATGTTCAAAGCTTTTCTCAGTATCTGTAACCGATCGAGGTAATAAAGAGAGAGAAAAAGAAAGGAAGAGACTGGCTACTCCAATTAAAGTCACATTGCATAGGAGCTATTGCTGACTTCAAGTCAGTCTTTTACCTCAGTTAAAGATACTTCACATATGAAATACATGATTTTAAGATTTAAGAGCCACTTCACTCTGTATACTAAAAATATATAATTTGCAATTCACAGAACAAAAATTTACTTCCATGTACATGTACTGATTTCTTTTCTTAACCTTTATGTTTAAAGCTTTGCTCAGTATCTGTAACCGATCGAGGTAATAAAGAAAGAGAAACAGAGAGAAAATGAGAGAAAGAAATGAAGAGACTGGCTACTCCAATAAGTCACATTGCATAGGAGCTATTGCTGACTTCAAAGTCAGTCTTTTACCTCAGTTAAAGATAATTCACATATGAAATACATGATTTTATAGTTAAAATCAATTTCACTCTTTTAGACTTAAACATATGTTTG
Source organism: Lytechinus pictus (assembly GCF_037042905.1). Lineage (NCBI taxonomy): Eukaryota > Metazoa > Echinodermata > Echinoidea > Temnopleuroida > Toxopneustidae > Lytechinus > Lytechinus pictus. Next base: position 34,115,276 of record NC_087254.1, on the reverse strand, counting down.
TAATTCAAGAAACAATCAACTTCCATGTACTTATTTCTGTCCTAAACCTTTCGGTTAGCAAAGCTATACTCAGTATCTTTAACCGATCACGGTAATAAAGAGAGAGAAAAGGAGAGAATGAAAAGAGACTGGCTACTCCAATAAGTCACATTGCATGGAGCTATTGCTGACTTCAAGTCAGTCTTTTACCTCAATTAAGGATACTTCACATATAAAATACATGATTTTATGAGTTAAAATGCACGTCACTCTTGGAAAAAAAGGTATGTTTCTAATTTATGAAACAATCAACCACCATGCATTTATTTCTTTCCTGAACCTTTGAGTTAGCAAAGCTATTCTCAGCATCTGTAACTGATCGAGGTAATAAAGAGATATAGAGAGAAAAAAACAGGAAAGGGGAAAGAAAGGAAGAGACTCTACTCCAATAAGTCAAATAGCATAGGAGCTATTGCTGATTTCAAAGTCAGTCTTTTACCTCAGTTAAAGATACTTCACAAAATCCACTTCACTCTCAGACTAAACTACATTTATATGTTCGGAATTCAGGAAACAATCCACTTTCATGCAATTGTTTCTTTTCTGAGCCTTGAAGTTAGCAAAGCAAGCTTGAGAATCTGTTAGCGATTAAGGGAAATAAAGAGAGAGAAATAGAAAGAGAGAAAAGAAGAGACTGGCTACTCCCATAAAGTCGTGTTGCAAAGGAGCTAAATGCTGACATCAAAGTCAGTCTTTTACCTCGGCTAAAGAAACTTCACATAAAAAACATATTTTAATCAATTGAAATCCACTTCACTCTCAGACTCAAAATATACATTCGTAATTCACAATACTACATTCCCATTCCATCTACTTAATTCTTTCCTGAACCTTCATGTTAGCAAAGCAAGTCTCAGTATCTGTAACTGATCGAGGTAATAAAGAGAGGGAGGGAGAAAGAAAGGAAGAGACTGGCTACTCCAATGTTGCACAGGAGCTATTGCTGACTTCAAGTCATTCTTTTACCTCAGTTAAAGAGACTTCACATGAACACCCATATAACTGAAAGAAAAATTAACTTTAAATTCAATTACCCTTATGTCCAAGTTTCATGAACGACATCCACTTTCAAATTTATGAAGGCATTTCAACAAATAATCCAATATGGTCAAATTTCCTTGACTATGAGTGACTATTGACTTTCATCATGTGACATGACAGGTTGAAACTCAGGCAAGGTGATCAATGATACTTGATTACGGTTATGTCCAAGTTTCATAAACTCGATCCATATACTTTCAAAGTTATGATGATATTTCAATATAAACGTAACCTTGGTCAAAATTTTGATGTTTATCCCCCAAACATGGTCTCAGTTCATTGACCCTGAATGACATTTGACCTTGGAAATCTGACCTGAACAGTGATACTTGGTTACCCGTATGTCAAAGTTTCATGAAATTAGGTCCATATACTTTCTAAGTTATGGTGATATTTAAAAAACTATTGACCTTGGTCAAGATATCAGTGTTGACGATGCTGCCGCCGCTGTCTGAAAAGCGGCACCTATAGACTTGTCAGTGATACTTGATTACCCCTATATCCACATTTTATAAACGGTATCTATAAACTTTGAAAGTTATGACAGCAATCTAATAATTACCTCCAAAATGGCCAAGGTTCAATGACCTTTGACTTTGGTCATGTGACCTGAAACTCGCATGAGATGTTCAGTGATACTTGATTGCTCTTATGTCCAAGTTTTATGACCTAGATCCATACACTTTCAGAGTTATGATGGTAATTCAACAGATACCCCCAACGTGGCCAAAGTTCAGTGACCTTGGACATGTGACCTGATATTCGCACAGGATGTTCAGTCATACTTGATTACTCTTATGTCCAAGTTGTATGAACTAGACCAATAAAATTTCAAAGTTATGATGGTAATTCAACAAATACCCCCAACTTGGTCAAAGTTTTTTTACCTTAAAGCTAAGTGAAAGTAGTTGCAGTAAAACATTGATTTATTGAGAAAATCTGTAAAACTAAGGTTAATTATTACTATATCATCGTGGATCTAGATCTGGTACAGTTACATAAACTGAACTTTGTGAAATCATAAAATATAAGCTGAAAAGAGATCACACTGAAGATCGCCAACACAGACAGGCACACGTGAGACAGTGTATATTATTATTGCTGGAATAAAGACCCAACGGAAGTGCGCGAATCCACGCTTATTTTTCAGCAATTAACAATTTCTTCCAGAATCCTTTGGCACCTATTTTTTATTCATACAAACAGACACTTGGGTGGTCATTATGTTGGATTCTGTAAAAAGTCATTTGAGATCGTTACCACAACTGGCATTTATCTTTAAATGACCTTTGACCTTGATCATGTGACCTGAAACTCACACAGGATGTTCAGTGATACTTGATTACTCTTATGTCCAAGTTTCTTCATGAATCAGATCCATAAACTTTCAAAGTTGTGATGGTAATTCAACAGATGCCCCCAACTTGGCCAAAGTTCATTGACCCTAAATGACCTTTGAAATTAGTCATATGACTTGAAACTCCGGCAGGATGTTCAGTAATACTTGATTAACCTTATGTCTAAGTTTCATGGACTAGGTCCATATTTTTTCTAAGTTATGTCATTTCAAAAACTTAACCTTTGGTTAAGATTTGGTGTTGACGCCGCCGTCGGAAAAGCAGCGCCTATAATCTCACTCTGCTATGCAGTTGAGACAAAAACTTAGCCTTCGGTTAAAATTTGGTGTTCACGCCGCGCCGCCGTAGGAAAAGCAGCGCCTATAGTCTCACTCTGCTTCGCAGGTGAGACAATAAAACCAATTCAACTCACCTGGGTTGAATTCAGTGCCATGTACATGAATTTCATGTTACAGGATTAGGAGTCAAAGTTAATTCAAACCCATGACCCCCTGATCATAATACTTTTCAATAGAGACAGCATTCCCCCGCATCTATGACATGCACTTACAAACTGTTATGTGATTTTTTATGTGATTTTTTTTAACCGCATCCCCAGGCGTTGTAAATGACTTCAAAGTAAAAAGTCAGCCCAACCACCCCCCCCCCCCCGCTATTTTAGGGTTAAAGCAATTAGAAGTGTCCAGATAATATGATTAAATTTTAAAATTCACACAAGAAATATAAATGTGCATCATTAAAAAATGAATTAGATAACATTACGTCGCCTTCCCGCACAAAGGCCGTTAGCGCGTATTGTTCACTGCACGATAACGGCCCTTCCAGGGGAAGGCGACGTGCAGTGCACGCTAACGGCCTTTGTGCAGGAAGGCGACGTTAACGGCCTTTGTGCGGGAAGGTGACGATTACTTTCAAAATTTCCACTTAGTTCTACTGTAAATCTTTCTTACTAGTGCAAGATATTCCTTAGTGACTCTCCGGTCCTTGAAATACTTCATAGCGATGGCTGCAGCATTCTTATTGAGTGCAATACACAGAGCTCCACTAGTAGAATAGTCAAGTCTGTGTATGAATCTGAACGAATGTAAATAACCTCCATCAATAAACAATATTTCAAATACAGATCATATTAGTTATTCCAAAGACTATCATCTGCAATTTTTCTTTCAAGATTCTGATGGTGTCTTACTGGTCAGTTTCCCAATTTTTGATAGATGCATGATTGAACACACTAAAAAACATGGATTTTCTTTTTCCCAATAAATTAAGTCACTATATAAATCAAAGTTTTTAAAAAAATTGTTTCCGAACCATAATTGATGAAGTAGGTAATAGAATTAGCATGTTACCACTCCCCTGTTCCAAATTGCTGATATACATGTCTACAATATATCCTCTCCTCAATGTCTATCTGCAAAGGAGCCCACAATATCATGCACTATTTTTCACTGTAGTGGACATTATGCAAGCTCAACTGAGCAAATCAAATAATACATTACTAGCGTGCACAGCTACAACAAAAATATTAAATGGTGACCACTGTTCAAGGGAGACATCAAAAACACCAATGAACCACTCAACCATGACAAGAAAATGAAAGAATAAAGAAATAAACCATGCAAATTCCACTCCCAAATAATTTCATTGAACTAGGATTATAATCTGGATGTCAATATTGTGTGAAACAAAATTGAATATATCACATTATTACCTATACAAGGCATTTTAGCAGATAAATAAAAGTCATATTTTGCTCGCTACTTTCAATCAGAGACCAACAAGGTAAACATTTGCCATGTTGCCCTTCCCGGGCTTTGCCTCAGATGTTTTGTACAGGATTCCTATGGGGCTTTGCCCATAGGAATCCTGTACAAAACATCTGAGGGCAATATTGGCCATATTTCTGCTAATGCGCAGTAGGAGCCGTATTTTTATCGCTAATTTCAGTATTTGAAAAATCTGGCTGGAACCAATTTATGAAACAACACAACGTAGATTTCTACGCATTAAGTGTATGTGCGCGCCATGCATGATGCGCTACTGCAAGGTAACAATTTACGTCACAATCGCTTATTAAGGGTTACTTCGCTAAGTTCGTGAATAACCTGAAATCAGAAGTAGTGATAAGCAAACAGGCTTATAAATTGTTCCAAACAATAGCTTGAATTACACATTATACAGTCTTCGGTAAAAATAATATTGACTTGCTTTTCTTTCGGTAAACATCAAATATGTTGCCCTTAAAAGAACCACATTGCCCTTAAAAGAACCATATTGCCCTCTTCTAAAGACTCTGGCCAATATGATTCTGTTGCGACGACATATTTGATGTTCACCTCAAGACCAGTCAATATTATGTAAATATTAAAAGCTCTCTGTAAAACTTATTTTACGGTATTGATCAATAACTTCTCATGGCTGGGACCAAAAGCATTTTGGGCAAAAGAGAGATACATGAACCCTCACCTTGTCAACAGGCCTTCACGTATAGTTTTAGGAAAACAAACAGCAAAGGAAAATACTTTCTAATTCTTTCCATTTTCATTTACTTGAAAGTTAAAATTCCAAGTCAAGCAAAGATCCTGAGAGGTCTTTAATATAACTTTCTTATTTTTACCTGAAACTATGAGGCAGACTTTCATCTACCAGCTCTGGATGAAGACGAGCGAGTTGGGTAGCTACTGTGATCGCATCCTTGGGGTCATTACTGTTTATCTTCACATCATAATGCTTGTCCACTACAACAAAGTTCTTACTTTTATACAGAATCTACAAAGAAGACATAAGAACAAAATTATTCTGACAAAATATGTAGTTCACAGACATTCCTTTTTTTGAGTAACGAACCTTTGCTTATTAGGAGATAAAAATAATACATAGAATTTGTAAGGTGCACTTTTCATCTTAATAAGATGAAAAAGGTGCTTCAGAGCAAATTAGAGAAAGGAAAGAAAAAAAATAAACATTACAAGTTTGAACTTTACCAATCAATTACATTCATGGTTGTCTTGTCAAAAGCACCATTATACATATATGTCTTCGGGTTGCCCTTGAAAGTGGTTGTTAACATTTCAGTCTCTGATAATTACAACTTCAATCATTATGGTGTTGATTTCATTAAAATTTTAAGACATTCCCTTTTTTTTTTAATCAACTAGATGAGATACACATACCTTGATATCTTCTATGCCGGCAGGAGAATTCATTCCAATAATTACGCGCCAAAAGTACGAGTACTTCCAGCGGAGAAAAACTTGCACTCTGTTCAGCAATGAGTTGACCATTCAGGCAAGCAAGCTCAATAGTTCACCAAGTATATAATCATTTTCCTCGAACCTGTAGATGGGTTCAAGAAGGATATAAAATAAGGAGCACAAGATAAACTTGAAAGGCCTGATATTCAAATCATTATAACTTATGTGTTTAAAAAACTAATTTGGCAGGTAGTTCCTAGATTTATAAGAAAAAAAATCATGTCAAACTTCACTTTCATTGTAAGACCAAGAATACACCTTCAATTTTAGTTTGATTAGATTTCCTTAAGAAAGGATGATTAAATATTATATCAAAATTATATCAACATCGTTTTTATATTGTTTGTCGCTTGCTAACACTCGCCTATATTACACCATCGAATGCTATCCTACCAGAACCAAATTACGAATTACAAATATATACCACCATAATTTAGAGAGTTACATCCATTTAATCAGGACAATTCGCCATTGTATCTGAAAAATGAACACATCTTATTTTCATAAAATCGTGGAATTTCTAGCTTTATTAGTAGAAAAAATTTAAGGGGATAATCTAAGCAACATACCAATCATTGATTAACAAAACTGCAGGACTGGAAAACATATTATTTTGCTTGAATCTACTTGTGTATGAGGTTATGCTATCTCTGTTTTATAGTAAGCCTTTCATCTGACTTTTGTCTGCATGTATATGTTCTAGTAACATTTAATTCCTCAGGTTTTTAAAATGTTATATATTCGATGACTGATTAACCAGTGACAAATGTAATGTACTATCGATAAATTCAATATGTACATAGATTTGACAGTCAAACGGGCACTGAAAATGTGCTAGAAATTAAGAAATCGGTGGTTGAATTCCTAGTTTCGTGTATTCTTTTATAAGAGTTTAGGATGATACCTTTCAGATGAAAACTAAAAATCAAACCATGGAAATATAGTCAAATATCAACTCCGCCTTCAGTCTTGCAAAAGAACATGCTTACTCTCTCCCTTCAACTATCTCACGCAAAGTCACTCGAAGAAGAAATATGGTAAAAAAGAATGGTCACATACCATGAGTCAATAATACCCATACAGGTCAGCAAACCCGCAGATATTAACATACTCAGATCCAGCTGAGGATAAACTCAATACAAGATTGGAGATCGAGTGTGCTCACTCCTGTCACACCCCTATCTTCTACAAATTAGTCAAGAAGCGCAAGTCAAGTAATGCATCCACTAAAAAATTTGCCAACTTTAAAATATGATCACTGATGGTTCACAGGAGAGCAGGTTATCCAAGGGTGGCAGAGATACTTCTCCATGCTATCTGCCTGCTCACTCAATTTTGCTCACTCAATTTGCCTAATAATATAATAGAAACTCCTATAGGAGACCTCCTGCATCATGCATTCTCCAACATTTTCTTGTCAGCCCACTAGTTCCTGCCACTCTGAGAAAAAGGTCCTCCTAACACTTCTCCCAAATACAGCCAGGTTCCACCTCCACTCCTCATCAAGTACTTGAACTGTAACCCAATACTAAGAAACATCTCAAAATCTATCAATATTTCACATGAGCTACAATTCAGGTTCCGAGCAGGAAAGTAAAGTGCTCTTACTTCTCTCACTCTTCAACTTTCAAACTCAACTTGGTAGCCAACTAGCCGGACTATTAATTATCTTGCCCTTCTTGAAGCAATAAAGCATTCAACTCAGTCTCTCATGGAAGCCTCTTCGGTAAAACTTAAAAGACACAGAAATCCCCACCTCAGTTCAAACTTCTCTGAATGCCCTCTTCCAAGGTGCCTCAAGCCTTGTCACCTGGAAAGGCTCTGTCAGCTCCCCCATTCCCTTAAACAAAGGAGTTATACAAGGATGAATTACTGTCTCCCACACTATACAATGTGTCAGTTGATGGCCTCATCAAGGCTCTCTAGGCCATGGGGCTTGGCTGAACCTTTCAGAATCGCTATTCAGGCATAATAATAGTTGCTAATGATGTGGCCCATCTTTCTAATTCCCCAACAGAACTCCAACACATGCTGAATGTCACTGAAGAATATGCCACTCTCTGGGAATACTCTGGATTAAGCCTGAGTCATATCGATTATTTTGAAAACCGGTGTTCGACAGCTTTAATTCGATCGAACATCGATGCATCGAAATTTGAAGGCGGGGAAAATCAAGTCTTTTTTTGGCTACGGCCGGCTGTCGATGCATGCGCTATGCATGCACTACGTGCACTGACGGTCTGCGCTGGCCGGGTGAGCGTTGCAAAAGCAAATGACAGAGCAAAGTTCGTTTGTATTTTCCATGATCACAAAACCCAAAAAAGGCCGGGGAGCAATGCAGAATTCTTCCCAAAATATCTTCAACAATGATATTTGCAGATGATAAGATATAAGTTTAAAATGAAACAATATTAAAGACATGAATCACGCAGAGTCGATCCGAATGATTTTCGGTCAACTAGCATTCGCAGTCCAGACTCGCACACACCAACCCCGTACACTCACTCTCCCGAAACGACAGGCGTGCTTGCCAGCGCCATCTAACAAGTGCAAACAGCGGGGAGAGCGTTGTAACTTGCCTGAGATTGTGTAGTTGGCGGGGTAGTTAGATCCAAAATTAGCTCCAAATAAATTGATGGGAATAAATACGTAATTTTCTCTGGATGGTCATTTGAATTGGTATTCAATGCTGATATAACGATTGTGAGGAAAGATTGTGGAATATGAGTTCTGGCGATGTTCGAGATTTAATCCTGATAATGATAATCCATTTTTTTTAGACACAAGAGCAAGTTTGTGATCGAAATAAATACGAATTCTTGGATCGAGCTCTAAATTCATATAAATTATTATTGGATGTTAAATAACTACGATTTAATAAGATTTTATGGCCATACTAAAAGAATTGACGATGTCAGCAAAATATGTTATGTTCATATGGAAGAATTAATAGTATTATACTGGCATTATTTTTATTTTTTATTCCATCTCTGGACGTCTCCGAGCTCCGGCTCCGAGAAAAGAAGCACAATGCGCATGCGCGTTCGATGACGTCTGACATATTTTCCATTCATGAAATCAGAGCCCAAAGTTGGGCACAAACAAGCTTCATATTGATGGGAAAAAAATCAAACGTAATTTTTCTCTGTTTTGTCATGTAAAATATTATTATATGGTGATATTGTGATATCTTCAAAAGAGTTTCTACATGTTGACAATGTTCGATAATCAATCCTAACGTGATAATTATTTTTTTAGACAAGTGCACTCACTCAAGTCGATCGTCATGTGATGTCCGCCATTGAAAATTTAAACGAAATACAAACGTTTCACATCAAGCTCTAAGTTCATATTAATGATTATCATATGCAAATTATTGTGAAATATTACGATTAAATCATGTTCTATGGTCATGATATTAATATTGTTCATGAAAAGCAAGATATACTTTACGTTGATCGCATCAATTTTCCGGCCATTTCCTGATATGATTGACAGTAGGGTACTGCGCATGCACGATGAATGGCGACTTCCATTCATAAATTCATCGTGCATAAATTATCTCGGCACGAGCAGACGAGCCGGGCAGACGAGTAAGACTCGAACTATGATCGAAATAAACTTCAAATTAATGGTGAATAGGCATCATAATTACACAATCGGTTTCATTTTGGGGGCAATATAAATGAAGTAAGTAGTAGTCAAGTTGGATATTACTGTTTATTTTGATGTCTGATTGTGTGAACCAAATGAATTCGGCCGGCCGACGTATTTTTTTTTTTTTTTTCGATGCACCGATTTTGCAAAATCTGCACCGGCGTTCGATGACATCGATCGAACATCGATTTTAAAATCGATTCGACTCAGGCTTACTCTGGATAACAACCCTTCTAGTGCCATTCTTATCTTCAAGTTAAAGCACAGTGCCCACCCTTCCTGCCGGTCCTTCATTGATAGAGATGTAATCGAAGAGGTCTCTCATCATCCCCACCTTGGCATCAGCAAATCAACCATCTCTATGACCACAACTAACACATGCTTTACAATAGGATGCAATTTACCCTATTTGCTCTTGTTGGTAGGAACATTAGCAAGGCAGCAACAGTTGTTTCTCCTTCTCATCCTAGCCAAGCTATCAATAAACTTCAATTTTTTTAATTTGGGAATTTAACACACTCAATAATTTGACAGGAAAAAACATATTTTGGTATGAATCCAACTTTTCATCCCCAAAATTATTATATTTGTCAGATACATGTATGATCTACTATACTAAACCCATGTACATGTACCCACGTAGAGTCCAGGGGCCTGTTGCATGACGAGATGAGCGATACGTAGGAACGTCCTAGGACCATTCTTCCGAGATAGGAAGATTGGCGACAAATCAGCGCTTTCCGTTTCACGAAGGCAATTTTGTCTTTCAAGTCCGCGACATCGTTTGATACCGATAGTATCGGAAAAATATTTAGTCTTCATCGTCACCTGAACCTTTTATTTCTGAATGACGACTTTTCATAAAATCATATATTTCAATAAAAGGGGATCAAATAATGTTTTATTTATTACTGATTGTAGAATTGATGTATGGAGCGTACTTTATGAGGTAAAAAGAGAACAAACTTTCAAGATTCACAAACATAACTGGATAAAATCGAAATTTTAATTATTTCCCTTATTTAGAACACGGTGTCCTTTTAGAGACACCTTTCATTGATATTTCAACGAAAGAGACCCTTGTCCGACATAAAAATTGATTTAACTAAGTAATTTCGAAATTTTATTAGTTCAATATACTCTTTTTTATAGAATACATATATATAATGATGATTTTGGAAATTATGCGTTAATATGTTATCTGTTGAGGTAAAAATAGGGTTTGAATGGAGTAAACAAAATCAACAGTGTCTGATTGTATGAGACTAAAAAGGAAAATATGAGAGGCTGCCTGTGAAAAATCTAATTTATTTATTTTATTTGTCAGACATAACGCAAGAAATACAAATGTGAATGTTTAGAGTATAAACATACCTCAGTTGCATGATGAGTAACCGAAGACAAGGAAAATATGAAAATTGCTGCAAACATGTCCATCAAGTGGATAAAGTAGTGCTTTGCAATAACAATTAAAACATATAGAAAAAGGTGCAATCCGCAATGGAAAAAATACTATTTACAGAAATAATGCTAAATATTACAATGATCGTAAACGTTGGTCATTTTTAAAGTTGATCACTTAATTTATGGAAGCTTATATAAGAATATAAGGTTTAAGGATATAAAAAATATATTTGTTCAACATTTCAAAAATTCAAAGTTGAGGAGTAGAGACTACATTATTGCTTTAACATTTTAGTAGGGGCCGAAATGGGCCTACCCTACGATTTAAAATGCGCCTCTTCGTATGGACTCATTTCCATAATAATAATACTAGCTTATCTTCATTTGTAATGATTGTGATGGATTCATAAGCTATATGCCTAATCTGTATCTTAAATTCAATTAGCTATTTTGTTACTGCAGATTTTTGTTTTGTTTCACTGTTTTAGTACATCTCAAGTTAGCCCAAATCCGACAATTAATTTTCATTGATTAAAATTAATCTCAGCAAAAAGAATAATTATAATGAAAATGAAATAAAAATAAATGAATGATTTACCATGTTTAACATTTTAGTTTTGTATCGTGTTTTTTTTTTTGCTGAACGTTATAAACACGTTTTTTACCTTACATAATTTCTTTTAAAGAAATTTGTTTTCATGTTGTTTAATTATCTATAATGAGAAAGCATGAGGGGTCAGAGAGATAGTGCCGCCCATTTCGATATTTAAAAAAAAAATAATGGAAATGGTGTGGGGATAGGACGGACCATAAAAGAAAACATATTAAAAAAAATATTTGGGCCTATATACATTATCCCCGGACATAAAGCCCGGAGAAGTTAAAATGACATCTGTTTTTGGTCGTCTTGCCGTGCAAAAAGACGACCTGAAATTGATGACAACTAGCCCCCATATAAAAGATAGCTTGGCACCATCCCAGATAAAATGCATCAGTGTGCAACCCCAAAAAATGTTTAAAGGTGATATGTCAGTGTGGCTTGCCGTAAACGCATTTTCTCTCAATGCCGACGGTGGCGGGCGGTGTGCAAAGAAGATCATGCCTACGTAGGACATGTCTGGAGGTGTCTTTCCAAGGACCGTTCTTCGTATCGCCCAAATCGGCTTTGTGAAACAGTTGAGCGATATCTCGTTCTTACGTAGAATGGTTCTACGAAAGACCCTTTCATGCAACAGGCCCCATGTTGAAATGAAATGATGGGACTGTTTTCACATAAAGTTAAGCCATACTACATTGGGGTTAAAATATGGTATAGTAAAAAAAGTGTGGCTCGCCAATGTAAAGTAATAGGAAATTCCTGTTAGTTAATAGCGAATAAAGACTCTTTATTGGCTAATTGCACGTTCCATCCAATAGCCCCAAATCATCAAAGAATGAAAGATCTTCATAATAAGCTCTGTAGAAAACTCTAATACCGTGTGATAATTACCACCCTCGAAAGCCACTGTGTTAGACTCGATACTAGACTTCTCGCCTGATTTTTAACAATTTCTCTTAACTGTAACACCTGAAGTGTTAACATCGTAAGAAATGACAAAAAGAAAAGAAATGAGGAATGAAAGAAAGAAATAAAGAATGAAGGGAAGAAAAAAAGAAAGGAAAAAATGAAGGAAAAGTAAAGGAAGAAAGAAAGAAAGCAATTAAACAAAATAAAACTATGAAAGAATAACAAGAGGGAAAGACAAAAGCTGAAGCAAGAAAGGATTGTATTATAAGGCAAGGCTCCACATTAACTTTTTTTGGTGGTGGCCCGTTCGGGCCACCAAAACCTTCAAATAATTTTTTTTGGTGGCCCAATATTAAAGTTTGGTGGCCCGAAAAATATAAAGAAAAACATTAAAAATGAATAAATGGGTATAAATGGTTTAACCACTGTCAAAAAAAATGAAAGAAAATAATAACGGCAAAAAAAAAGGTGTGAGAAAATTCCTTCCCTATATTTGCCATAATGTTGGAAAAATTTACATTTCATATTAATGAAATGCCTTCCCAAAGACAGTATTTACTTTCTCAAGAGTTGTTTAAGAAGTCATTTATAAACAAGAAAGAAAGTAACTGTCTGTTTATTTTTGGCTAGAAAAGACCAGAAAAGACCCAGCTTCGAAAGAAACCAGGTAACAACATTCCTACATACAAATGCACACGTGGGACTGTGATGTACTCACCTATGTGTTTTCATTTAGAAATCGGTCTTTTTGAGTCAAAAGAGAGGTCATGATTCCTCTTTTTAATGCTTGCAAATAATCAGGATATACCAGATTTTAGCAAAAAGGTCTGTAGAAGGGCATTTCATTGGTGTAAAATGTGACTTTGACTTGGATTTTCACAGTTCTGTGGAAGATTTCTTAGCAGCAACATTTCGTATTGCAGCTCCGAGTCTGAATAGGCTGCTAATGCACAGCTGCTTCAAGCATGCAAAGCTCATGCCAGCCGGCCGGCACGGCCGGCACGGCCGGCTGGATAAAAGCTACTTAATGCTATAGCGGTAGGCCAACTTTGTGTGTGTGTTTGTGTGTAGATCAACAAAAAGGGCGCATGATGAACTGGCTTGCAATTTGAACTGTAGAAAGTTGATAAATGCGTGCAAAATGGGGAGAAAAATTGCGCTATTCTGAAAATTATTGGTTGCCCGATTCGGGCCACCAAAACTTAATATTTTTCAGTAATGGTTGCCCGAGGTGAATTTCTGGTGGCCCCGGGCCACCGGGCCACCGCTAATGTCGAGCCTTGTATAAGGGAAAAAAAGATGAAAGAAAAAATGGGAGATGAAAGGCAAGAAAGGAAAGTAAAAGTGAAAAAGTCTGAACTCAGACTGAAGTTCAGAGGATAATCTCGGTTTATAAACACTTCCAACACTGACAGCTTACAATCCTCCAGCCAGCAACGAGACCAGCCATGGTCGATCAACAGTGCAATGCAGTGACTCATTCTTCAATTCAGACTTCAGTCTTCACATCTTGAAGTTTTCAATTTCATTTTCACTCTCAGTCTCACTCTCATCAACTTTATTTTTTTGTTCTGCTTTGATGTAACCTACAATTGATCTTTGATCGACCACAGGCACAGCTGTGGCCAGGCAAATGCTCATTTTATTAACGTCACTCGGATCGTTAAAAAATGCTTTTATTTTTTATTAACAGAACTTTAATTTAAACCTAAGGGCTAAGGCTAAGCATAAGTTAGACTCTACTTACGAATATATCAACGTGTGGGACCAGATCAAATGACACAGTCTCTTACTCTTATTATGCAGCTTCTTTTGGTAATTCTTCGACCACAAAGTCTATAAAAAATCAGCAACTATTCTTGTTCGATGGGATCTTGTGATTCTTGTCGTAGGTAGTGGACCTCAACGCTTTCTTCTGTCCGTTGTATTTTAAGAATTTAGGGCCATCACCACCAGATCTAACTTGCGACTTATGTACCGGTACGGTACTAGGCCTTTTTAGCTGCGCATACCATCGATCGCGCATGGCCTGGCCTAGTCTGCAGGCACAGACCCTGATTGAAACTTTGATCAACAAGTGTGCCTCGACGCAAAGACTAGCATATACAAAACTTGCTGTTCCAATACTGAGCGAGAGAGCCTTAAGTACACAAGGCATGAGTAGGCTGCACACTCAGACCCTTAACTTGAGTGAAGGATTTGCCCAGCAGACTAAAGCCACGCAATTTAAGCCACGGCCACGTGCGTGAATTGAACGAGAGACAAATCCCGCTAGGGCTTTTGAAACTTTGGCATACCGGGTACTGTACGCGCGAAAAGTTTGAAAGTTTTATTGAAACTCATGAGTCAAGACCTCTGGGGTATCAGAGCAGGCGCGGGGACCTTGCGCCCCCCCCCCCCCCCAAAAAAAAATAATAATAATAAATAAATGAATAAATTAAATCAATCAATCAATAAATAATTAAATAAATAATAATGAGAGAGAATTAGGGGAAAAAATGAAGTGAAAATGAAAGAGAAGAAAGGAAAGAAAAGGAAATGGAGAGAGAAGAAAGGAAAGAAAAGGAAATGGAGAGAGAAGAAAGACAAAAAAGAAAGGAGAGGGGAAAAGGAAGGGGGAAGAAAAAAAAAGAAGTAAAAGAAGGGAACGAGACGGGATAAGGAAGGGAAGGGGAAAGGGAAAAAGAGAGAGAGTGGAAAGAAAGGAAGGAAAGAGAAAAGAGAATTCAAAGGAAAAGAGCGATCAATTACAGGAAAAAGGTTGAGCTAGAGAAAAAATTGGGAGAGGGGAAAGCAAGAAGGGTAGTGGGAGAAAATAAATGAGGACGGAGAGGTACGGGGAGGGAGAGAGAAAGAAAAGAAATGCGGGAAGGGAGAAAAAATGAGCCAAAGGAAACTATATAAGAGCGGAGAAAAGGAAGGGGTAGGAGAGAGAAAAGAGAATGGAAAGGAGAGGGGAAAGAGATAGGAGAAGGGAAAGAAGGGGGAAGGAAGGTGACAAAGAGAGAGAAAACCGAGGAGACCGAAAAGAGGAAAACAAAGGGAATGGAACAAAAACAAAAAAAGAGAAGAAAATAAAGGAATTGCCGGGACTCCCGGGAGCACTAGCGTACCTACGGGGGGGGGGGCAGTCTGCCCCCTCCTGACGAGCCACAACCCATGCAAAGGACGTATTAGCCATATAACGTAACATATCTCAACAATCAAATAATGCGAGCGCGAAGCACAAGCTGAAAATTTTTGACATTTCTACCTTAGGAATGGAAATTCTAAACACTTTATGTAATCATGAACAGGATGGGTACAGAACTAAACAATTGTTGCGAGCGAGAAAATTCGAGATTTAGACCTAAAATGGGACACTCTCATTGGCGGCGGAAGCCAAAGATTTTAGGGGGGACCAAAAAAAATTTTTGACAAGCAAAAAAAAAAATATAAAAGTTATCAACATAAATTTTAGGGGGGCATCGTCCCCCACACCTAAAATTTAAGGGGGGACACGTTCCCCCCCCCCCCACTTCCGCCGCCTATGGACACAGGGATGGACACTCTATTCATGTTTTGTAAATCATGAAAAGGATGAGTAATTGGGGATCTTCCTACATTAATATACGAGCACAAAGCCCAAGCAGAAAATTTTTGATATTCTGATCTGAAACTGGATGTTAAATATGTTCTTTTTTTGCTCCGCCAATAGGCCCCCCCTGGATCTGCATAAAAATGCTTAGAATGTCAAGTTTTCGCGTTTGCATCAACATAGTGAGTTAATATCTAGCTCAAAAGGTTACAAAAAAGTGCTTATCAAAATTTTCAGCTCCCGCTTCGAGCTGGCATAAATGTGAAGGTATATCATGTTTGAGCTCACGCTTCACGCTCGCATCATTTTTTTTCTTTTTAGTTTGATACATACCCAGTTTATAGGATACAAAAAGTGCTTAGGCTGTCTAGTTTTAAGGTCAGCACATCTACATTTTCAGCACACGCTCGCTTAAGTGTTCAGGTAGATGCCCATGATCCCTATCATGGTTCAAAAAAGTGCTTAGAATATCCAGCTTCACGTTGGAAAATTAAACATTTAGTGCTTGAGCTTTGCGCTCGCATCAATTGTTTAGTTGGATACTTTCCAGTTCAAATATTACAAAAAGTGCTTAGAATGTCCCGTTTTCAGCTCGGAATATAAAAAAATTGGCGGAGGGGGCCTGGCTGAATTAAATGAGACCCTTTTTAATGTTTCTATTTTTCTGGATACATATGAATAGCAGACCATGTGGAGAGTGACACCTCCTCTCATCTCACCCCACCCACCCAACCCCATAGGTGAGGAATGTAAATTTGCAGTGTAGATTAATTATCGCAGATGCACAATCTGGAAAGTTTGCTGAATTTAACTTTTAAGAGACTTTATTAGGGGGAAGTTTTCTTTTTACACTGATACAAGATCTCAAAAAATATATTCAACATAAATTTGAATTATAATTATATGGACTTTCCTCTAAATTATTTTTCACTCTTTACTCTCCATTAACACAAGATTGAAATAAAAATATGCAGCAGATTTGGGAACTTAGATAGCACTTGACAAAAAATAAATTTGTCAACACAATAAACTACAATAATATCAAATGAATTGATTAACCTTAGTTTCAAGTATCATAACTCAAAACAAGCTTTAGACCTCCACGATTTGTCAAACTAGTAAATGTATTTCCCATTATATAATAAATAAGGCATTTATGAACGCTATACATAGTACACTATAGCGTTTACACTGTAGATCAATTGACAACACTCATTGAGATGAACTATTCCCATTGAGATAAACTCGAAAGTACTTGTGAATAGAGTTCTGCCAGTAGATAGTGTGAAATGTGAATTTGGCATATGATAACTTTATTATGTTAATAGTTATGAAAAAAGAGAGAAGAGATTATCAAATCTAGATGAACCCCCAAAGACAGTCTGTAAGAAACATGGCAAGAAGTTTAAAGAATAAGCATTCGTGGCCCAGTGGATCAGTCTCCTGACTTTGAACAGACAGTTATGTTTGAATTCTAACCACGGTGAAAAGCAATAATTCATCCCCATTGCTCTGCACTCAATCCAGGTGAGGTAAATGGGTACCTAGAAGGAATTTACTCCTTGAAATACTTGCTGGGCTAAAACAAGAGTAATAATATCCAAAATCCCACTGGAAGAGAGACATTAAATGGAAGGTTATATGCAATATACAAGAGCTGATTATTTAGAAATTATTCTTAAAAACATACATCAATCTATCGATTTCTTGAAGATATATTGAACATGACAAACTTCATAATGATTTTACATTTCAAAACTAATAATATTTTCTTATAATTATAAAAGAATGGATGAAAACTATGTCAGAGCTACTCTAAGAAAATTGAAAGCAACGTTTTCAAAAAGAAGCTTTTGTACCTTGAATAGAATTTACATAGGATATTCATACTATTACATAGTATAAGTATCTATGGTTTTTTTTTAAATGAATACACATATGAACATAAAATTTATAGGACAAGAGTACTGTGGAAGACACTGGGTTAGACTTAGATACATTCAGCGAACCTATTGTTTAGGGAGGGGGGGGGGGTGATCTATAGTGTCATTCCCCACTCCCCCCTCCCACTTGAACGGTGACACATTTGCTTCAGTCTTAAAAGAGCATAGTTTCCACTGGGAACTGAAGACCAGCATGTTCCATAGGGTTACAGTTGGGATTGTAATAGACTTTTGGGCCCAGAATAATGTAAAGATAAGGATTACGGTTTATTTAGTTTTGGAGGTTAGGTTTTATCTTTGGCTTTAACATGTAGATTTTGCATCGGAGTAATGTCACCGCAGCAAAAGTCGTGGAACCACTCGAACAGTGTGATGTTTTTGTATCTACATCCATGTCAAAATCAAGGGAGAAGATAAGAATGAAGCACTGTGGTAATATACCATACATATTTATAATGATAGAATTGTAATTTTGTGCGTTGATAAACGAAGGAGGGACAAACTATTCTTGAATAAAAATACAAGTTTTCATACCATGTGTGAATATTGAAATAAGAGTAGATAATGCTTAGAACTGTATATATTGCCCCTAAAGTACCCACAAGTCACTCCAAGATCTACCAGAAATATTCAAAAATATTTAGAGAATCAATATTCTACATAAAAGCAGAAGCCGAATAAAGATATCTGTATTTAATGCATAATTTCTAGTTATCCTATGGTACAGACTTGAAATGAAAAAATTGCCCCAAAATTCAGCAATTGCCAAAAGGTGAAAATATAGCTCCTACACATTAAAATGATTTTGTATCCACAATAACACAGGCACCAAAATATAATTAATTGAAACCAATTACGCGTTAGAGCTATGATCATGAATGTCTGATTCAGGAACCACTATCATTTCATCTTCAAGCAAATTTCTTTTAATGTCTATAGGCAATGCAACATATACAAATACACATATTTATATTACAATCGGTGATTATATTTAATTTCCTTCATTGAATTACAGGACAACTGTAGATCTCTTGAATGATACTAGTCTCTGTTGAGCAATGGCATCAATGGGTTCACACCAGTCAATATTCTCCTCTTCATCAAGACATCCAAGCTGAAAGACGACTTTCTCTGATCCTCCAGAATCCTGACCTCCTGACATACCAAAGGTCAATCTCCGAGTACCTAGCATCCATTCTCCATCAGACTGACCTTTGACCTTCGACCCTTCATGCAGTGTAGAAAAGGTCAGACAGGACAAACTATGCAGGATGGAATTCACAGGAGACCTGTCTCCACCCCCTCCCAGGTCTGATACACGCTTCATGTCGTTGAGTTCAGGTGCGCTGGATGATACATGTATATTCCCACTGGCGGGAGGAAGTAGAGTTTTCAAGTCTAAACACATCGGTGCTCCCGCATCAAAACATATTGATATATCCGAGTCTATACTGCTGCTTGAGAATGGACTGAAAAGAGATCCACTTCCTCCTGTAGTCTCAGAGCCTGACTCAGAGCTTGTGGTCCATGAGTCTGAGCTCAAAGTCGAGTTTGAATCAAGTCTGAATCTATGGAGTCCTCTTTCTTCTGCATCCATCTCAAGAAGCTTCTCTGTAGCCTTTTCATAACCCAATGAGCTGGACCTGATGAAGAGCTCTTTTGCATGAGATTGATTCTCTGGTAAACCTGGTCATGAAAAGAATTGAATAAAGAATTTTGGGATGGAGAGATTTCAATGCATTCATCAAATGGAATAGTGAAACATTGTGTAGTCTTAATGTTATAGGTTTGCGTCTCAAAGCTTATATTTTTTTAATATTTGATTTTAACCCACAGCAAATAATCATCACTGCAAAATAATACCCCTCTTAAGGTATCAAACTTCTCAAATATGGTTGGGAACTTGGTACAGCCGGATTGATTCTCCATTTTATCATTATTATGATTTCACAGCCATACAGCATTAAATCAATAGAGAGCATCTAGAAAGACAGTTCATCATTTAATTAGTAGCAATACACATGTCCCCAAACAAAAGACATTTATTCCTTTGGTTTGGGATCTTACATTATTACGATATTTGTTCAAACTCCTACAAAAATATAGCGCATTCCCGCATGGTTCTTACCTCCTAAACCTTGTTCATGTAAGAGAGCCAATGAATAAAGTGAAGGAGCATGGTCTTTGCTTGCTGCAGAGTGATAAAGACTAGATGCCCTTGCTTCATTGGTTTCAACACCCCATCCATACTCATAGCATAATCCAAGATGGTACTGTGCTTCAGCATCCTGGGTTTACAAAAGAAATCAAGAAATATGAAAATAAATTTTTGGAACATTGTGGCCATGTGGATTATATGTAGTCTTTGGATTTTGAAACAGCCTTGGTGTAGTTTCCTTCAGAAAGAAATTGATCCATGCAGTGCTGAATGGGCACCTTCAGATATCATTCCTACAAAAGAACACAAAGTGGTAGACTAGCTTAGCCAGGATAATATAAGAGCCTTTGAGCACCTTAAAGGTGGATATATGCACTAAACAAATATCCTATATTATTACCATTCTGTTTCTGAATTTTGAGAGAGTGATCAAAAATTGATGTTGTCAAAAAGGACACTAACTAGTAAAGCACTACACACTGATAAGAATGTACAGGACTGCTCATAAATGCTTGGCCTGGCCTTTATAGCAGGCCATTTTTCTGTGATACATCTCTTGACGAATTCTCCATTTCATAGGCTTTTTACAGAAGCTTAATAATGGCAATTGATAAGAAGGCTAATACGAACAGGCACCGAAACACCTGCTATCTCCATACCTTTTTGTGTGCAGCTTCTTGAAGATAAGCCACAGCCCTTTGAGGGTCAGGTTCTTCACTAGTCATGTAGTACATACCTAGGTAACTCTGGGCCTGGAGATCAAATATAAGAAAATACAAATGTTGACTCACAACAATGTTCATCAAAGGTGAAAAGATTACATGCAAGTTTTGAGCCTGAAATTTGAAATATAAACAAATGGCAGAACTTTGCTATTTATCTACACTGGGTAGTGACAGAAAAATATCCGGAATATGAACAATTAGATCAACCAGCACTTCTCAAGTAAATGTTGTTATTTTACTTGGCATTTCAAAACAGAGAGAAGGAAAAGGTAAACAAATCCATAGTTAAACCACAACTGTAGGCCAAAGTTAAAATTAAACCCAAGTTCAGAATATGTGCCTGTATGTCTTACCTGAACCACACCACCTTCAGCTGCCTGTGCGATGAGGGTTAATGCTGTCTGTTCACACTGCTTCACATTACCCCTCCCATCCAGGTGATATGTGCCTAGCTTATACTGGGCGTGTGAATGACCCTGCTCGGCAGCCAGGCCAAAGAACACAGCAGCCTGGAAAATCAACAGTGATATAATATACATGATCAGGTTTCATCTTGACTGTTTAATAAACAATTTTACAAAGAGATGCTTGGTGGTACAAAATTTGAAATTATCAAAGACAACAGACATCTTTAAGCTCTGGTGGGGTAAGGGGTATAGCAGTAAATGAAACTTGCTCAGCAGTCTGATTATACGATTTAGAACATGCACAAAATTCATCTACAGCACAAAGTTTAAAACATTTAAGCCCTGAGGAGTGGGGTAGGGGCAAAATTTTGGAGAATAATTTGTCACTGAAAGAAGTGCATTGACTGACTTTCATTTTTGTTATTTATTATTTTTGTGCCATTTTATGTTGTACAACGCCTATTTAGCTTGTTGTACGCGAGCAAATGCGAGGCTCAATGTCAAACATTTGTACCGTTGCACAAAATACGTACCATCCAAAATGTACCGTCCAAAATGTACCGTTGCACGCCTTTAGGTGACGTCACAATACGATTTAATTAATTGCGCTCAGTAAAAATGAAGGTGCAGTACGCGTATAAGCCCAATGCGCAATGCTGCCCAGGGTCATGTGCGCTCAGTGTGCGCTTGTGGGATTTTGCTTTTCGCTTTCAGTATTTTTGCTCCCTTTTCATAGATTACTACAGGGATAAACTCTTTTTTTTTTTCATATTTTCGCTATATTCCGAGGCGTTGTACAACACAAATAGCGAATATTCTTATTCGTGCAATGGTGCGAGATTTCGCATTCGGTGAAAGAAAGAGACGCTCTATTCAACTCGGCTAACGCCTCGTTGAATAGAGCATCTTTCTTTCAACTCATGCAAAATCTCGCACCATCGCACTCGTGCCTAGTCGCTATTTGTATATTAACACATGGACTATATGCCCTTCTAGCTCCAAAGAGATGACACTAGCCACCCACCTGTACATCATCTTGAAGAACTCCTTTGCCAAGTTCATAACACATGCCAAGGTTGTACTGTCCTTTGCTGTAACCTGATTGACTGGCAATCTTGAAGTGATGGACAGCTTTCTCTTCATCTCCTTCCGACATCAGGTGACCTCCGATGATGTTGTTGACCCGACCCCAGCACTGCCGGGTCACCTGGTCGAATGGAACTTTAGATTCCCCCGCAGATGGTGGCGGGATACCAGTTGGGATGGAGGAGGATGAAGGGAAGGATGAATCACTTGACTGATTGAATGAAGGAACCTGGGTTGTTGGAGAGACGGATGATGGTGGAGATGGTTTCTCATTGCTCGTCTTCTGAAGTCCACCCGGCTGAACATCAGAAGGCTAATGAAAGGACAAGAAAATGAAAACATAAAGTCAAATAATATTCAAAGACAGCTTATTCAGCACAGTTTTGAACATTCCCTATAATTTCTCCTTCAAGGCAGAAGAGAAAGGGAAGTTTGATTAAAATTTTGAATCGGGGAGCTGAAAGGAAAAAAAATGTTATTTTAAATGAATACATATTCTGGCTGAGAAATAGATTCTGCAATACGCATACCATTAAATGACAGAGAAATAATTATGGATGCATCCTCAAATGTCTTGTTCTTACATCCATCTAATTCGATGATGTGCACATCAATAAAATCAACCTCGAGAATGATCAGGGAGTAACGTTACTTTAGCATTTTTGGTCATACAATGAAAAGCTCTCAAATAAGTTCTGTACAGTAAATCAAAATCTGCTACAAAAATACTTCTTGTGAAGCAGTTATTAAAAAAGTAAATGTTGATGCAATACCAGGAAAAGTATTACTATATATAAATACTATATTATTACTATATATAAATAAATACTATCATTGTACCAAAAACACAAGAGCTTTGGATGGCTTAAGTTTGATATAAAAGTAATTTACCAACCTTGAAATCCCAATATGGGCTTTCATCTAACAAGTAGGATGAACTTTCATCTGAAGAAGATTGAGACATATCATGGCTCCTCTTCTTGCTTGCCTCTTCCTCTGGAAGAATGCTCCTCCGATGTGATACATGCCTTGATGAATACGGACATGGTAGGACATGAGCAATAGAGGACAGCAGACGCTCATGGCCCCTCCTCTGTTTTTCACCAGGTGGTCCTGTAGAGATGAAGCGGCCAAGCTGAAGGCCAAGAACAATGATGGAGCCCTGCAAACAAAATCAATTAAAGGAGATTATCACAAAAAGTTGCATAATGAACTAAAACATATTTTCAGAGTAAAATGAATATAAAATGATAGTTACTACTCAGCTCCTTGCAAGAAGACATTTTCAGATCCTTACATGAACAATCCATTTGATTAAAACTTGCCATGTATTGTTTCCAATTGATATGATCACTTACACTTGGGACAAGGGGGGTGTGTCACAAAGACTTAAGTATGACTTAAGTTGCACTTAAATGCTGACGTTTACAAGATATGCAACACCCAATCTTATTGATCAATACGCAGTAGTGTGCGTCCTCTTGGCATGATCTGACCAATGCGGTCATGCCTTTTATACCACACGCAACGAGGCATTTAAGTGCGACTCTAAGTCTTACTTAAATCTTTGTGAAACACCCCCCCTGGTTCCATTCCTGGTCACATTTCAACTAAATAAAATAATTTGCAATCACATCATGATCCTCTGATTTTCACAAACCTAATATCAAGTCAACATCAATTTACGATTGCTACCTAGTCCTGAATGGCATGCAGTAGTTATGCAATCAGAAATGCCACTTCGAAAATTAAAATAAAGGAAAAAGGAAACTCATACATGTAGAAATGGGTTCCGTTTCAAGACTTGTTATTATGACAAATTTCTATAACAAGTTTACTAACTGCTGATAAAATTGAATGATTTCATTAGATTAAACTGTTACTGCTTATTTCTTATTACAATTATGTAAAACTGGCCCAAGGCCTTTTGTATGCAACCTTTAAAAAATTATTCTGTATGCAAATATTTTTATTGCTTAACTAGTTTATTTTGAAATTTTTTCACTGTTGAGAGGTAAAATTGTATTTCTATTAGAGCAAATTGTGAAGCACAACTGCAAAAAAAGGTATTTTGCCACATCATAAATGGATTAGAAATATGTGTACCCATGGAAGAAAATGTATTTGAAGAAAGTAGGCACTATTATGTTGATCTGAAAAACAGCATCTCTGTATAATTCTGATGCACTGATAAAAATATACTTACCCATCCCAGAGCTTCAGATGCATAGCTGGACCTACGGAAGGAATCCCATTCTATCCTCTGCTTGAAACTCCTTTGCCATTCTTCATCAGAACTTCCTTGGTGTCCAACCTTCTCAAGTCTGCTGCTGGTGTGCAGACTAAATGTAAAGAGAAAAAAAACAGCCATGATTTTACAAACACCATCACAACTTTAACTTTGACAAATCTTAGTCACAATCCTAACATTGAATAATTATGGGCTGCACCATAGAAAATAAACCACATTAGTATGCTCCTAAGAGTTCACACTTGTTCCCTTATACTGTACAAACATCATCATCATTTTACCACACCCTCTTGTCTCAAGGTACAAACTTTGATTTTCTTTATTTCCTTATCTTCCTTATTAACCAACTCCCCTGCCCCCCCCCCCACACCCAAGGGTAAAATGAAAATGGGTCTTCATGATGGAAACAATAACTAAGACACAAATTACTTATCTCACAATGACATCTCTTGAAAATCTACCTCTGGCCTATTATAATTTACAAATACAGTCATTTGAAAATGACTAGCATATTATTTATTATGGATCACAATTTTTTTTTTAAACTTCACTTAGAAATTAATCTGAGTGATTTGTTCATATTCAAAGAGAATGACAATTCTAATTTACCTCGCACCAAGTTCATGACTTGGAAAAGAGACGACAATTATCTTATCCTGATGCTTCTTTCGCTGAGATTCAGCAACAGGCTGCCCTCTATTGGCCCAGTAGACACCTCCATGGTAGGACTTAAACAATCCTAAATTAAAAGATCAAGAAATATATCTCAAAATCACAAAATGTCCATGAACTTGATACTAATTTCAAACTTTAAGATCATTGAACATTTAGAGGTAACACATGAACAGATCTCTCTACATGCTCTAGGCCCTAGGGCTAGGCTACATGTATATAGAAAAAAAATCTTACTGATTGAGCAAGCGCGTGCAAGCAAAGACATATCATTAATATTGGCGGAGGTTTGCGGAAAATCCATCAAAGAATAAGTTATTAGAATTTCATATTTTTAATTACTTGATTTGTGATGTCATACGAACAGCTTTTCTACATATTATAAAGCCAAAGGATTTTTCTCAAAAATGATTTTTTACTTTTTTTTGTTAAGATTATTTTCAACAAACTTTTCATCAGGCCAGGGAAACTTTCCCTGGCTTTACAACATTCAATCATTTGAATCAATATAAATTTGTTTTAAACCTGGCCTTGGCTTAAAATTTTTAACTTCTTGTAACTCATTAACGTGTAAAGTCATACAAACAACTCTTCTTTTTTCATGATCACACCGGCCCCCGCCTGCGTGCCTCGCCTCAGAAAGCAGAGATGTACACACCCACATGGGCTGTCGGCATATGGCCATACGCACCATACGCCACCGCACCGGTCGGCTAGGAACCGGCGCGGAGCGGAGGAGCAAGGCCACAAGAAGACAACACTGAACAGGGCCAAGCTGAGCTGAGCCGGTGTCATCATGAGCCAGTTCACATTATGCAGGATTTACTTACTTTGTGGGAGATTTTGAAGAACCCTAAACATGCCTTATACTTTTCTCGTTTCATCTACGTCGGAAGACATTCGATAGGATGGGACAATACGACCATTTTCCGTGAATTTAGCAGCAGAATCCGCACTCCTTCAGCAGCGTTTTGCCTGCATCACGTGATACTACGAACCTAATTTCGTCGGCTGACGTAATCCCGGCCGGCCGGAAGAAAATAAACAAAAACAACCACCCATGTCACCGTACCCGCCCCCTTTTTATCTCAATAAGACCTCATATTCCCTTGATGTATAGTTCCCTCAAGATAAACATTTATCATGGGCATTGGCATTGCGTCGAAGCGGAGGGCACATGGTGCTCCTACCCACCCCCACCCCCCCCCCAAAAAAAAAAAAAGATAAATAAGTAAAATGAATAAATAAATAGCTAAATAAATAAATAAACAAATAAATAAATAAATGAATGAATAATAGATAAATAACGCCAGTGTGTTGTTATCGTATTATACTGATGATTCGATGTTGCAATCACAAAGTGTAAGCGCGCCACCTTGTGTAGGTCTCTTTGCCATGGTTATTAAAGGAGAATGAAACCTTTGGAACAAGATAGCTTGTGTGAAAACAGAAAAAAAACAAAGAAACAGATCAACGAAAGTTTGAGAAAAATCGGACAAATAATGAGAAAGTTATGAGAATTTCAATATCGTGATCACTTATGCTGTAGAGATCCTCAAAATGGCAATGCGACAACTCTATGGTGTGATGCATCTATGGGTGTGATGCATAGAGATGTATACAAAACGTCTTTATACCTTTAACTTACATTATTAACCTATCTATTTCAACTTGTACCTTCCCTGATGAAATGAAAATCGCTAAAGTCACACCACTACACAAAAAGAAAGACAAAACTCACGTTGGCAATTATAGACCTATTAGTGTGTTAAGCATAGTGTCGAAAATTTTGGAGAAATGCGTGTATTCTCAAATTGAGAAATACTTTAAAGAATACAAAATCATTTATGAATTTCAGTCTGGTTTTAGGAATGGTTATTCTACTGAAACATGTTTAATTCACTTGTTGGATTTTGTTAGGAATGAAATTTCCATAGGCCGTTATGTTGGCATGGTTCTTCTTGACTTACAAAAAGCATTCGATACGGTTAATCATGAAATACTCTTAAAGAAATTAGAAGTGATGGGTTTGAATTCAGCATGCTTGAATTGGTTTAGGTCTTACTTGACCAATCGCCGTCAAGTGGTATCCATGCAAAATGTACTTTCATATTCTATGCCTATAAAGTGTGGAGTTCCACAGGGGAGCATATTAGGTCCCATTCTTTTTATGTGCTATATCAATGATATGTGTATTTGTGTTGATGAAAGTAAATTACTTTTATATGCAGACGACAGTGTTTTACTCTATTCTGATACAAGTCCTAAGCTGATCGGTGAAAAACTTAGCTTAGAATTATCAAATTGTGTTAAATGGATGATAGATAACAAGCTTAGCTTACATGTTGGTAAGACTGAAAGTATTTTGTTTTGTTCGCGGGGTAAGTCTAAGCATACAGATGATTTCAATATATACTATAACAATCAATTAATTAAGAGACAGAATTCCGTGAAGTATTTAGGCCTGATATTAAATAGTGATCTCTCATGTACATCCATGGTTGACGCTATTGTCAAAAAAGCTAATGCTCGCTTGAAATTTCTATACCGGTACCAAAATTGCATGAATACGAAATCCAGACGCATTTTAAGCTTTTCATTAATACAGTGTTTATTTGATTATGCTAATGCAGCATGGTACTGCAGTCTTGGAAAGGGTGATCAAAAAAAGTTTATAATTATTCAAAATAAGATTGTGAGATTTATTACTTGCTTACACCCAAGAACAAATGTTGGGAAGAATGAAATCGAAAAAGCTGGCCTTCTTCGCATAGACTTGAGGTCGCAACAACTTATACTTCACCATGTTCATAAAATTTTCTATTCAAACGAATATCATTACATATCAAAAAATTTTACACGGTCATCTAATATTCACGGGCATGAAACAAGAAATAGTCTGTTTAACTTTGTTGTACCTATGAGAAAAGGTCAAATTGGTAACACATTTTATTATAAAGGTATACATTTTTGGAATTCCCTCCCTAATCATGTTAAATCGGTTAAGACTTTTTCACAATTTAAAAGAGTATTGAAACAACACTTTAAAAACGTCCCCACTCTGTAATGTTAAATATTGTAGTCTTATATATAACTATTTAGATATGATTTTTTTTAATCAACTTGTCTTACATTGTTTCATCATCTTTTGTTGTTTGCGTGAAAGTTTGATGTCAAACTTATTTGTACTTTTTCATATCTTAGGTTTTACGATTCATGAATCTTGTATTAGTTACGATGCATTTACCGCTACCTAAAAATTGATTATTAGTATAATTCTCATATGTAACTTAGAAGTAATGATCGTTTACTCAACCTGTTTTACAATTATTTTAATCATATTTTGTTGACTGCGTGTTTTTCATGGCAAACTTATTTGCTTTTGTCTTTTTATATATTGAGTTTTACAATTTATCGTGTTAATTTAGTGGTCTAGACTTAATTTATGTAGTTTGTAGATTTCTATAGGTGTTTTTTCATAGATGTACATTGTCTTCAATTACTGATGTAAGGACCCCATTGGAAATAAGCCATCTCGGCTTTCATGGGTTATCCTGTCAAGGTATACACTTCTGTTCATATTTTCTTGTACTTGTTCATAGTTGCCTGACAAATAAAATCAATCAATCAATCAATCATACTAATTATTAGTATACATCTCTATGGTGTGATGTCACTTACTAACTCTTGTGAACAACTCTCCCCATTAAATTGCCTAGCTCTTTTATCACACCTATATCAGTAGATCATGTACGTGTTCTTTCTGTAGAAGGGCATGTAATACAGAGTTTTAAAGAATAAATCCTGGATAAGGAGTTTGTATCACCATTAGAAAAGGCAAAAAAATATATTTGGAGGGTATATATTTTATAGTCCATCAAAGGGAAAGTTTTTCACATATGTGACATCACACATCCTTGACGCGTTGGCAATGGGAGGATCTCCATAGCATTAGTGACTGCAATATTCAAATGCTCATAACTTTCTCATTATTTGTCCGATTTTTCTCACACTTTCTTTGTTCTTATTCTTTGATTTGTCTGTTTCGACACAAGCATATAGGCTATACTTGTTCCAAAGGTTTAATTTCCTTTTAAAGACAGTTACACGTAACCTCAAAGTTGTCTAGTTTATTTACTTTTTTACATTAAGTTGGCCCTTATTAACCCATGGCGTATGATAAATAAATAAAATTCAAAAAAGGGGAAAATTCACATTTTTTAAATCTAATATTTCCTTATGAAGTAACATTTTTATAACCCGTGCATTTTCGTCCCTAAAGTTGCTATAATTCGTATAATTGTGATAATTAAGAAATTACCTTTCCTATATCATTGATTTTTCATTTTCTTCTTTTTTTTATCCTAGAAAGGGGCACGTATAGGCCTACATTGCAGGGAATAGGAGATAATTATGATGGGTGGATTAA